>NC_056728.1:1678476361-1678548861 GCF_019279795.1 Protopterus annectens | reverse complement strand
TAATGCCCCAGTTAGGTATACCTGGTGGTTAGTGTTACTCACGCTCAAACCCTGTACCTTAGGTACAAGAAACAGAAGCCTGAATTCTCTACCCATACCACCACTTGTGATTCAAGGAGTTGAGTCCATAGCTTTCAACTGTCCAGAATTTCACAGAATATTTGGCTCGTATTTTTGGTCTGTTACTCTTAAAATTTGTGGTTTTCTGGCAAATCTGTGAGAACTGAATTAACTAAATAATGATGTCCTTTAAGTTTCACACTTCCTATCTTTCAGGAAACACATGGTAACATGAAACACTTTATTCTAACAACTTTTTAAGATCATACAAGCAATGTTTAAGATGTGTCCATGATTTTGGACCTTTGTTCCCCCCCCCAATAAATGTTGTATTTTTTCCAGATTTCTTGTGCTGCAAAGTTGAGAGATTTAGTTGAGTGTCAAGTGGATTTTCCATGGAGCTGAGAGCTTCAAGGGAGGAGAAGTTTAGTGCTGATTATGCCAAATCTGTTTGCATTGTGAGTAGCACAACAGATAGTATACTTGCTTTTGATGCAAAAGGCTGTGCGTTCAAGTTCCACAGTGTGTAGAGGGATTGCTACTACTGTACTGTGTTGTACTTTAAAGGAGTGGATGGTGGATGCTGCAGTCCTAAGTATGTCCTCTTCTGGAGGAGATACCTAGTAACTATGAACCTGTTATCCATTTGCCCTCCATTCCTTATTAAAATATTATCAGCTTATCATTTTTTAATGTAAAATAGGCAATTTATTCTTCAAGAGCAGCAGGCGCTTTATATTTCATTGTTTCATCTACAAATAAAGTTGTTTGCTAGCAGCAACCTCTTCATTAGTAACTGTTAAAATGCTGCATTTTTACATTCAAAATGTTAGTTACTAGTGTTTAGAACTGAGAGATTCATACATTTATCTTTATTAAATGACATATTTTGCATATATATACTTTGCATATGTATTTGGCATGTGTATGTGATAAGTGTTTTGCTGACAATTTGACACCCTCTTGCTTTGGAAAGGTATTTATGAGTAAATTTGTTGGGACCGGGCTCTCGTGTCATAAAAAAGAATTTGCCAGGCCCCAGCCTCACAAAGGTTGAGAACCACTGATGCATATAATATATATATATATATATATATATATATATATATATATATATTTTTTTTTTCTCTCTCTCTCTCTCTCTATATATATATATATATATATATATATATATTTATGTGTGTATGTGTGTTTTAGCATATCCTTGTATCTGTGAATATGCTTTCTCATTTCTTACCAGGCTGTGCCTGGAAAAGGTCCATTGAAATCAGTGCACTACCCCGATAAACAAATATAAATAAATAAATAAATAAATATATAAACTAAATTAATGCCTAATGCAAATTCTTTTCAGTGCTTGATGCAAATAGTTCTTCAATAGCAAAAGCCCTTGTAGCCCCACATGGCTGAAGGAACAGATCTTGAATTGGAGTATAACCCTGTTCAGAGAGGGACTACTAGAGTTGATTCATTTAAGAGAGTACTGTGTGCAGAAGACAACCCGTTGCTGGGGTACACTGCTAACAAATGGACAGGCACTAATGGTGAGAATCAAGATTCAGAAAGTGCATTGTTGTTAATGCGGGACATTGCGAGTAAGGTATTGAAACCGAAGTGAATACAGTGGCAATGTAAACATTTAGAAGCATGCGTATGCTTTAAGGTAGTGCCGAGAGGCTTGCATATTATTAAAATGCCTCCTATTGGCACTACCTTTCCGGATTTATTATCTAAATGGTAGAAGCTTAATTTGAAGACCTGTTTTAGTCATATGAAACTGTTGGTGCAACACTGTATGAATCAGGAAAGTGAGGTAATGACTATAATCGTGAATATGCAGGAGCAAGTAAGTAGTATCATGACTACTGCCATAAGGCAACAACCACAACTGCAGCATTCACAGAGCAAAGGCAGGAAGAGAAGCATGGATTCAGAAGAGGCAATAGATTCAAAGGTGCACAGGAAGAAAATATGGAAGTCTCTGACTCTCAACTAGTTGTGAACATGATACTACTTACTTGCTAACAAATAAGTAGGCTTAATGTGTTTGTGGAGGAATTAACAACAAATACAGTAGCCTTTGAACATAGACTACATTTACAGAAGAAGAAAAAATTAGAAAGACACTTTGGGGACTTTAGGAAAGGGCAGATGTCTGCCTGGCCAAAGGAACCAACCATTAACCCAAGGTTGGATCCATCAATTCCTATTAGCCAATTAGATGCATCAACTGCTAACAAAAGAGATGATGACACACCTCTGGAATGTCCTACAATGTCTGCTTTTGACTCCACTAATTCTGACTTTAGGAAGAAAGTTAAGGAAACCATTAGTAGTGTTGAACAATCAGCTCTTCTGGTTTTCCCCTTCCCATAAGGCAACAACCACCATTGCAATATTCACAGAGCAAAGGCAGGAAGAGAAGGATGGATTCAGAAGAGGCAATAGATTCAAAGGTGCACAGGAAGAAAATATGGACGTCTCTGACTCTCAACTAGTTGTGAACATTTCCAATTATGTTCTGAGCCCTGATGAAATGAAGTTATTACAGAGGGGTCTGTCATTTATACCCTCTATAAATACAGACATTGTTGATTTAGTGGTCGACATTAACATGTTTTGTAGAAAGGTTATGCTTAATTTAACTTATGGAAGTAACACCAGTGACGTGATTAGTTTTAAGAAGCCGACTTCTTTTTCATTGGTTTTACATGCTCTCATAGAAACCTTTGAAAAGGCATGTGAGAAGTGTGAAGTTCTGCCAGCCTAACTGAATAGGATTTTGTAGATAATTCTCTAATTTGTAAATATTAATGTAAGCCACATGCTTGTTCTCTTAAAGATAAGAAAATTATGGTAAATGTTGAACTTCAAAAATGTAACCACATTGCACTCTGCTGGAGGAAAGCTGATAAGTCACACGTTGTATAATTGATCTCAAAACTCAGAGCCGAGATGTCTGAATGAAGGAATTCTTCCTATAGTTTTTGAGACCAGAGTTAATGGCTAAAATTTACATATATAATGTCTTTTATTGCTGTGGCTTTTTGACCAGCTGCAAGATCAAAAGGGCTGTTACACTCTGAGTTTTGGTTAGCCTGAGAAACCGAGAATAATGATGTACTCTGAAATCAGTCAATGGTACTGTGATATCAATTTAAGGACAGAGAGAGAGAGAGAGAGAATAATGGCATTTTGCATTTGTTTTCAGAACTGACAACATTACCAGCACTGGCTTGCTCTATATGTAAGTTTATTTTAGAATTGTGTTTGCTCTTAGTTATAGATAGGAAATAGGAAGTCTAGTCTTTTTAGAATACATTAATTCAACAACTGAATTTTTGAAATCTACAGGAAAATGGTCTTTAGAAGGCATATTTTTTTAATGCCTTCATTTTGAAGAGTGGGGGACAGATTCACACAGGTCTATATAGAAAAACTTGTAGAAAGAATAATTTGTTACATTGGCAAAGCATGCATCCCACTCATGTATATAAGAACATCATTCAAGGACAAGGTCTTAGAGTATCAAGACTCACTAGCTCAGACAGAAGCTGTAAAGTGGCTTTAGGTAATCTAGAAAAAGAATTTTTAGAAAGAGGCTACAAACCTCATGAGTGTGTTTGTCTGAGAGATGAAAGTTTTATTGATAGGTCATATAGAGGGAGATCCTATTTTAGAGGTAGAAGGGAGCAGCAAAATGAATCTATAATTGATAGACCATGCAATTCCTTCAAGTGTAGATTGAATATTCCCTACCCTTCTAACAATAAGGCTATGCATGATATAGTGTTTAAGAACTGGCATATACTCACTATAGATGATAAAGTGCAATATATTGTGGGGAGTTGATCTAGTTTCTCCAATAAAAATAGCAAGTTGTTAAAATGGTTACTTTGTTATAATGATAGAGGTAATTGCATTAAGAGAGTCTTGTCTCAGAGCCAAGGCACCTTTGGTTGCAGAAACTGCAATCATTGCCTTATATGTTCAATGGTAATAAATTTATTCATCCCACTACTAGTACTGTATATGAATTTAAACATTATGCTGATTGCAAGACTAGAGATCTTGTGTATTTAGCCTCCTGCACAAAATGTCCTGCTTCTATATAGGCAAGACCAATCGCACATTAAGGGAACGTGTTAGGGAGCACCTCTATGATATAAACAAAGAAGATGAAAGTAATGCTTTAGCTAGACATATACTCAGTCATGGCTCTACACATAGGTTCCTATTTTTGGTTATAGAACTTGTTCACTATAGTGCTAGATTAGGTAATCTCAAAAATTTTACAGAAAAGAGAGAGACTCAGTGGATTATTAGAATGCAGGCTGATAAAGCATATAGTTTGAATGATAAAGTTTCACTTAAACCTTTTTTAATAGATAGATCTTTAAAGCATTAGAGTATTAGATATTTTTAATAACGTATTCTATGATATATACTTAGTTATGTATCTGTTATTTTTCTTTATATTTTTTATTTATAATGTGATGACATTGTTTGATTGTGGTTTTCATGCACATTTTTATATTTTTAGTGATGAAATATTGCCATCTACTGGCCATAGTTTTAGCTGCCACATCAGTGAATTTTTGATTTTCTGACTTCAATGCTGTCTTTCGGCTTTTCCCGGTTAGGGGTCACCACAGTGGAACTCCGGTCCGCTAATGATTAGCAGTGGATTTTTACTGTGTCAAGTTGCCAGCCTGATGCTCAACCTTCAAAGAAGGCACACCCATTCACACACGCACCTCCCTGCATGTCTATATGTTGTTTCAGCTTGTTTTATTCTTTATATTTGTTATGTGTGCGTTTCAGTATTTATATTTATGTTCTATGATAGAATTCATTTTATTTCTCATTTATTTGTTTTTGAATATGAAGTAGTTTTTGCTGGTTCATTTTGAATATGGTTTTAAAGTAATGAGTTGATTTGCATACTAAATTGAGGCAATTTCCTCAGTTGAGAGCTTATGTATATAAGGGCTATTGCCATTTAATTTATTTAAAGTCTGAAGAAGCATCCTTGTAGATGGAAAAGCACTCAGTTTCTATTGTTAATAATGCAGTTTAGTGTTTGTCACCTCTTTTTAGATTTTATTAAATATAAAGAAGATTTTGCTCTTGTCATACCTTCAGGCCTGATGGAAACTGTGACTGTATTTCCATATTTGTCAACGTACACATCTTATCAAGACTGTTATCCAGAGACCTATAAGTCAAGTTTCTGGAACTTCAGTTTACCCTAGACAAGACAAGCTACCAGATTATATCATATTAGAGAAATCTTGCTGTATTTGCAGATGATAATGCTCGATTCCTATAATTTTTTAAAGAAATTTGTATAAACAGTAACTCCATAATCCTTGGTGGTTTCAGCTACTCAGCCATAGACTAGAGTACCTATGCCTGTAATGTAGGGTGTGCTCAGACATTTCTGGATATGATAAATAGGAATTTCCTGGACCATACAGTTAGCAAACCCACAAGAGGCCAAATTATTCTGGAATTGTTCCTCACTAATCTTGCCTCTAACTGTTCCATTACCCTAGTTCCCTCATTCTCCAGTTAAGTCAGACCATAAACTCATGGCATTTACTCTCAAAACCACTCCCCATATAACCAGTTTCTCTGTATGTAAGAACTTCAAAAGGGCAACTCTTATACAGTTATATAGTTAAATCTCTACATTTACCCATGACATCACTACTGTTGACATTAACACAAAGGCCAGTTTCACTTTTTATGCCCACATAGACAAATGCATAGATCTGGCAGTCCTAACTAGAGCCAAATAAAATAGGATATTTAAAAACAACCCTCCTAGTGGTCAACCAGCATAAACTTTATAACAAGAGAAAAAGACTCATTAACTCACTTGTGCCTTTAGCACAACCTGTGCTATGTTTCGAATGGCACCTGTGGTGCCATTGACTAAAAGCAAGAAGTTATTTCCCTTGCCTTCAGTGCTCAGATGCATTCTGTACTATGAGATGCTGTTTTTCACTTGTTTTAAATGTTAGAGATGTGGAAATGCAGTCACAGCATGCCATAATTCTACATTTTAATATAATTAAGGAGAAAAGTATGTTGCCATAAATTTCTTTCAAGAAAAGAAAAATTCTCCATCATCCTACAGAGAAGCCCACACTGTGTAAGTGTCAGTTCTGCTTTACTGAACCACCTGCTGCATTCTTTCACAAGGATCACAAATGGGCTCAAACCTCTTACAGTGTGTGCTTCTTCCATAATGGCAAAAACATTTTCCCCCTTTCTTCATTCCACTGACACTGAATGCCTGCACAATGCCATAGTCATTTTAGGTGTGCTTTTCAAGACTGACAGACACCTGAAATCATCATAGAAAGGACAATCATTTCAGCAACCTTCTGCCCATATTAATAAAAGAACTGGAATTGTTTGCAACCTCAGAATTTCTATCACAAACTGAGCAAATGGCAAAAGTGTAAACAAACTAACGATAAAAACAATACAGTTTTGGAGCTACTACTTGAACTTTATTTCCTTTTGCTGGTTTCGTTTTTAATCTCAGAAGTTCACTTGATGTAAAGTTTGCTGTCCTTGCACAATAAACAGAAAAATGGTAATTTAGCAGGATAAAGGAAGCAGCTGAACTGCAGACTGGAGCAAATAATTCCTTTAGGTATTGCTACTGACTGTGCTTACCTCTGAACCATAACGCATTATAAGGAACATCCTTTGCATCTTTATCTTCTGGATGTAGAATACTTGAAGTATTAGGCACCTTGTATGTATGCTTGTAATATTACTTATGTATAAATAATGAGGGGCTTTATTCATCTGTATACTGCAGATACAAACGTGTTTGTTTTTAGTATGCATTGAAACTATGGGTGGTATTCATAGTCCCAAGGTTCAAACTTGCATAATGGTTATCCACGAAGAGTATCACTACAGTGCTGCATCTTATATGCAAATATGCTAAGATCAGGTTATTCACACTAAGCAAATATGAAGACATTTTAAGAATCACACCCACTTACAACAAAAGTGTAAAGTAGCTGAAGATAAACATTACGTGTACAAAGGTCTATTTGAAAAATGTTGGCTTTATATGAGTTCATACATACTCAGATATTGAGGATGAACATGGCTATGTGCAGTGATGCTTAAAAAACTTAAGGCACATGATGGACATCACAACTTTTATTATATTTTAAAAATAAAGAGGTTTAATATGTTTTATATTGGGCTATCCTTATGTGAATATCCTGTTTGCTTTAAAGATTGGAAAGAAGTTGGTAGGAAAGATTAAAAATGCGAAGACAAAATGGGGAACACAGAGGGGAAACATCCATAGGGTTGTGCTGGAGGAAGTGGGAGAAAAGGGGTACTATGTTGTTTCAGAGATAGATCCCCATTTATTCACATTGTTTTATATAAAAGGGTAGTTTGAGTGAGAAGTAGGTAAGAGGGTGTAGGGAAGGAGGGGGCTGATGAGTCCAGCCCAACAAAAATCCCCAGGTCACAGGACCTTCAGCATTTCAATTGTCTGATGAGAGAAGGACCCTGATATTGAGAGGGCAGGGGTCTGTGTTGGCACAGTATTTGTCACTTACCAGAGCAGCAAATCTCAAACATGCCTAAGAGAATCTTGGACTGGATGAAGGCATCTGTCTACTACCTGCTCCACCATGTCCTCAACCAAGCCCCAAAGCCCATGGTCAGTGAGGCTTGCCAGACTGCCACATGCCATTGTGCTTACAGGACCAGTGCTGCCTCCCCAGCTCTCTTAGAATATCCCTGGATGGGCAGAGGGTGAACATTCTCTAACCTGGGAGATGCTTGGCTGGGCTGCTCCTAAGGAGTCTGGACCTTTAGAAAAGTTGAACAGAAATTTAAGAGAAAGACAATAAAGGAAGGCAAATTAATGTAATTAAAATAAGAAAACAAAAGAAAAAAGGAGAGGGAGACAAAGAAGAAATGCAGACAATAAATTTGCACATTTATCATTCCAATCTTATTAGCATTTAATTTTTATTTATATTAAATCTTAATTAATCTAAGACAAAATGTCTGTGAAATGCTTATGGATACATAGGAGCAATTAGTATACTAATATCAAGTGGTGGTGTTTACATTTGAAATTTATGATAACGAGCTATGGTGGTTTAACACAAGAAATGGTAATAAATTTCAAGTTTCTGTCTGAGAGGGATTTGGTTACAGTCTCTTTCTCTCTTACTCTTTCCCATTTATGCACCATGTGATACATTGGGCAATGAGCACCTTTCAGTGCACATTGTTTCTGTAGCAGTTATGGGTTTTATGGGCTCAGGTTGCTAGCCCAAGGCCAAATCCTCCTCAGAGGGTGCACGACACACATTTGCATGCAAAAATTCACACCTAGGGCCAATTTAGGCTGTTCAGTCCACCTACTGCATGTCTTTGGAATGTTGGAGGAAACTGGAGCACCCAGAGGAAACCCACGTAAATGCAGGGAGGACATGCAGTCTCTGCACTGAAGGCACCCCAGCCAAGAATCAAACCAGAAGGACTCTTGCTGCGAGGTGACAATGCTAACACTGCACCATCCTTTCGTTTACAGTGCTGTTCTGAAAGAATTTATCCCTATTATCTTTGTGTATAAATACTCTTGCAGTTTTCATAACAAAACCAGTTAAACGTGGAAAACAATATTTATTATATGACATTTCTGTATTTTTTTTGTTTCATAAGTTTTTAATTCATACTTACCAGAACCCTTGGTCAACCTTGCTAATCTCCTGTTTTGCTTGGTTGAATTGTGCTATATCTCCTTATCAGTTGCATAGAGAACATAGGTAAACAGCATGGTCATTTACCTGTGTCAGATGTTTGTTCCTTAATATTTCTGACATGACTACTACTACTACTCTGCAAGGCATTGCATTTACTGTTGCACATAACATAGCATATGTGCGTATTTCTTTAAACATTTACTGATATTGGAAATTTACTTTCATTTATTAAACTTAGAAAAACTAAAGCACAGATTATCACACAGATAGTATAGCTAATCCATCTGTACTAATATTTCCTTTAATGCAAGTTGAAATAGTAAGAGTATATATTCCTTGAAATTGCTACACTTTTATATGTATGAGCAGCTTGTCTGGTTGGGGAGAAGTATTGTCTGGAATTTTATCATGCACTTTTAGTGTAGTCTCTACTTTCAACCATGTTTTCATAATTAAGTTGCAGGTTTAAGTAATATCCTGTGAATTTTCTTTAGGCAACACAGTTTTACCTTAACCTCAAAGGTATAAGCTGTACACACATAAAATATAACAATTGAAAGAAAGTTTTAACTTCCTTCCAGATCAACCTTCATTAAACAAAATATATTTACTGTTACAGATGGAAGCAAATGCAATACTTTATGACAATGTGTGCTTTTATAATTTGCTGCTTAATAAGTGTAACCATATATGGAGATTGTGTAGAAATTTATACAGATGTAATATAACTAGTTATTTCTCACTAAGCTATGTACTGGTCATTCACTTGATACTCTAACCTCCACTCCACCCACCAAACTCCACTCTGGCTAGGCTGTGGTACCTGACTGAGATCAGACATCTTATATGTGCAGTTAGTATTTTGGAAGAAATGTTAACTACTGCAAGTCTTTTTTAAACACCTTTAATGGATTATCACTTGTGGCATAGGCAAACTTACATTTATGTAAAAAGTAATCAAACCATTTTAACAAGTTCATATTTACAAACATTATACATTACATATATTGTTCTATACAATATAATCAATCCAACATTACATAAATTATTCAATAGCTGTCTTCTCTTAAACATCTTCATCCTCCAAAACATTTTTCGGCATGTATTGTTTCCACAATTTTCTTTTTTTCTAAGTAGTTTACCCCTATTCTTTCTTAAAGATCCTACTTCCTATTTTTTTTTATTTCTGATACAATATTCACTACTTCAGGTATGAATGGTTTAGACTTTGATATCTATTTTATAGTAATTGCTTTTTGGCAGCGACCAGAATTAAACTTTACAAAGCCTTACTATGTCTAGACAATTCAGACCCTGTATCCCAGATCAAAAAACATTTTCTTAGTTACACTTATTTGCTTGCCCAGTATTCTTGACGGAGTACTCTGTAGGGAATGTCTAAAGTCTACCAACTCATTACACTATGAAAACATATGCTCTCAGGTATCTCTTTCTTCCCTATTACACCTCCAACATTTGCCATCTACCTCAGGAAAAAATATATGGAGTCTGTTTAAGGTATAAAACTATGTATGCAAACACTTCCAGGCAAAAATCCTAAATTGTCTAGATTCTGTTACATATTTGGAAGCCATATCTATGGCTTCCCATTGTTTCTTTGTGAATTGCTTATCTAATCTCTTTTTCCAATCTTTTCTGACCTCCTGATTGATTCCTTTAGTTTTCATGCAGTATTTTATATACCCTACTAAATATCCCTTTATAACAGCAACTTCTGTTCTAGAGCCAACTAAAAACTCAACCAGTGCATGTCTTTCATTTAGGATTCTCCTATCCCTTTCTCTTTGCCTGTAGTCTAATACCAATCCCTTAGAAAGAAGGCAGTCTCTAGCCTGCAGTCCAAATGTCTTCTTGGCCTCTTCCCATTCTGTTACATTTGCCGGTCTAGTTATTTTTTCCAAAAACCTTGGTGACTTTGCACTTTCCTCCAGTAAATTCCAAACCCCTTTTCCCTATTCTCTGTACCCCTAATTGCAGTCATTCCAATTGACAGAATCTGTTTTCTCCATGCCTGTGTTTTGATAAGTTCTTAGTATACTTTCTGCTTATTTATTAATATAACATGTGATGTTAAGTTGTCCATCTCGCCTTCATTCTTGCTGGATGGGTTCGGAGCCAACCTCGGCTCCGACTCAGCCACTCTAAAAGCTCGAGAGTTGGTTCCACTGGCTCGAGGCTCCCCTTATATCCCACAATGCTAGGCGGTATTACCTCAGATCTCGTTTGTAAGCTATGCCCAGCCAAAAATAACTCCAGAACCACTGGAAAAGGGAAAAAACCCACCTCTATAAAAGGAAGGGAAGAAGGTGACCTGAAAACCTGATGAAGGAATATATGCACAGAATAGCATATACCTATATACAATAGAGGTGGTAGAAAGAGAGGTCACAATCAAACTCCTCTAGGTCTGTCCAGGCTAGGGGGAAGGAGGGTGGGACGCAAGAAAGAAGGCGAGAAGAAGACAACTAACATGGAACATTATGGTAAGAACATAACTTCTATATGTTAAGTTGTCCATCTCGCCTTCATTCTTGCTGGATGGGACCATGTCCCTAGCACCTTGTCCCGGGTGGCCTATCGGAACAGACTCTTGAGAACAGTGGAACCAAAGTTAGCTCTATGTCTAGAAGCTAAATCCAACTTATAATGAGAAATGAAAGTGTGAGGAGTAGCCCAAGTAGCCGCTGCACAAATGGTGTCAATAGGCAGCCTGTCTTGGAAGGCTATAGAAGTAGCCAAAGCTCTGGTGGAGTGGGCCTTAGGTTTGTTAGGCAGCTTTTGGTGTCTAATTTCATAAGCAAAGGAAATCAGAGATGTTAGCCATCTGGAGAGTGATACCTTCGAAACTGAAAGTCCCTTTCTGCCTTCTGCATAAGAGACAAACAACTGGTCAGTTTTCCTGATCTGTTTGGTTCTATCCAAATAATACCTTAACTGACGATGAACATGTGAGACTGTTTCCAATTCTGTTTTACAAAACCTGCATTTGTCTGTTTCTCCCACATGTTCAATGGACTTTGTAAACCAATATGTACATAGCCCACTATATTGGGCTGCCAATATTAACCTTCCATCTTTTGGTCTGAATTTGCCTCTCCTTAACCATGCCTGCATTTGATTCTGATCAACATGATGTTCTTCCTGGAGTTTTCTATACTTGCAACTGTATTTATGCATTTTCCACATTTCTTGCCTTCTCATATGATTCTTCACCTTATATTCTTTCTTTTGTTTTTGTCACATTCAGTTTCTGCCTGATTTTTATCTTCTTCTGGTTTGATTTCCATTCCTGCTTGACACCAATAAGCTTCTGCTAGACTAAGCAAGGAAGTCATCTTAGATTTATTCTCCTCATGTTTCAAAACTTTCTGTATGTTTGGGTCTTGTGAGGTCAGCAGATATGTATGCAGTCCCACAATTGCAGATCTGTATGTGTAACCAATTTCAGAGAGGCCCATACCTCCTTCAGAATGGGGAATGTATAATCTTGGTATGCACTGATTTTTATAAATCATTTGATGAGCATGAAGCATCCTTCTTGTTTTCCTGTCTAATCTATCCAACACCTTTTGGGTCCAGTCAGCCCCTCCAAAACTGTAAGTTAGGACAGGAAGTGCAAATGGTTTATAGCTTGAATTTTGTTTTTAGATGCAACACTGTTTTCAGGATTAATTTAAGTTTTCTAAAGTATTCCTTACTAAGTTTTATTTGCATTTATTCATATTTTATTGTTGATCCTTTATCAACTCCAAAAATGTATACACTCCCTCTTGCTTAAGTTCTTTTATATCACATTCTTCTCCAAAACTAATGTCTTCTTGGTGCTGCAACTTTCCTGCTTTAAAGGTTGCTTTTGCGTATTAATCAAGACCAAATGACATTCTTATATCATCTGAAAATGTTTTAACTACTTGCAGTTGTGCTTTTAGTTCCTCGTCTGATGAGCTATACAGTTTTAAATCATTGACAAAGAGAAGATGAGAAGTCTTTACACTGTTGCTTTCTGGGACCAGATTATAGCCATGACCTAATCTGTTAAGCAGACAGTTTAATGGGTTAAGGGCAAGGCAAAAGAGCAACAGTGGCAGAGAGTCACACTGGAATATTCCCAGTTGGATTTTTATCCCTGGAATAATAATTTGTCCTATGTCATGGCTTAACTGCAAAGTGGTTTGCCACTGTTTTATGGTCACTGTGATGTAATTTACTAGTGTAGGATGTATCTTATACATTTTTAAGCACTCTTTTATCCATGAATGTGGGATAGCTAAATGCTTTTTTTGTAGTCAGTCCATGCCATACTTAGATTCTTCCCCTTTTTACAGTTCTCCACTATGACTTTATTTAGCAACAGATGATCCTTTGTTCCATATGACTTTCTTTTATTACTGTTTTGTTCTATTGCCATAACTGAGTTTTCTTTTAAATGACTATAAACTCTGTCGCCATCAATTCTGGTGTATAATTTATATGTTGTTGGAAGGCAAGTTATTGGTCTATAATTTTTAGGATAACTTGTGGGTTCACTCTTAAGTAGGAGCATTACTTTTTCTGTTGTTAACCAGACTGGTGTCTGTTTGGGGTGCACATATAAATAGTTCTTACTCGTGGCTAAATCGTTGTGGAAAGATGTCAATACTTTTAGCCAGAAGTTAGGTACCGCATCTAGGCGTGGGGTTTTCCAGTTAGAGGCTTTTCTTAACTTTGTTTCAATCTCTGTGGCTGTTACTTCATCTCACTTCTTATTCTTTTTTTTACTTCTTCTATCCATTTATCATCTTTCCTATATTCTACTATCTTCATAAATACTTCTCCAAAATGTATCTATTTCTTCTTTTTTGGGTGGTTTTTCAATTCCTTTTGCCTTGTTTTCCAGTTCTCTATAAAACCTTTAGAAGCCATCAATAAATTGCTTATTTTGTACTTTTCCTTTATATTTATCTGCGTATCTTCTATGTTTTTTGTCTTTTCTGAGATTTTTAGTTTATTTGCGATAGTACGTGGCAGATACCGATCTTTTCTAATACTACACATTGCTTTTATCACATCTATCTTTCTTAGTATTTTTCTTGATCTGTTCACTCTTCTATACTCTTCTAACAGTGACACTTTTTGTTTTAATTGCTTTATAGTGTTTCTCTATTCGATACTTCCATGATGGTATTCAATTGCTCCTCTTCCTTTCCCTTACTACCCTATGATCTTGTGGTAGGACTTTATATGTTATTAATTTAGCTGTACAGTAATATATCCTGTTTACTTCTGTTATATAGCATGAATCTCTATGGACAGTCCTTATTACTGTGTTCATTAGTTTTATCAAACTTCTGACTTTTTGGGTTTTATTGACCTTCTGCAGTCTGTTTCTTTCATTGATCTTAATATGTCTATCTGTCTATATTAAATCAAGCAAGTCTTCTCTTAGCTCATTTTCTTCTAAGCATCTTCCTATGGCACATGCTTTTCAATTGTATCCTGTATCATCCTTTGCTCTGTCATATGGGAACTCACTGGCCTGTCACTCCTCAACATTGACTGCATTAGAGTTGCCACAGTTTCCTGTTTCTTCCCTTGCTGTCCAGCTTCAAGTGAACCTGTATATTGGTTTCCTGTTGAAGGTTCCAACATATCTTCATATGGCAACTGACCTATTGCTTCCCATTCTGCTGGTGTCTCCTTAATTTGGATGTCCATTACTCTATCCTGTTGTGGTGCTTTCTGAGTTAGATTTTCTACACTGAATCCTTCACTTCACAGGTACTCTATAACCTAATGCTTCTATTTCTTTAACTTCTCCATTACTGATCTCCTTTTCTACTTTTCTTCTTTCTCTTCTTATTTTTTTGTATTGCAAAGTTTTCCATGTTCAGATTCCTTTACCTGCATGTCTCTTCAAATATCTTTGATGCTGTTCTTTTTGCATTGATTAGTTTTGCTTTCTCATTTGCATAAATATTACACCATATTAAATCTATTTTTCTTTCCCATGTCCATGTTTGTTCTTCAGATGTCTCCTGATCTTCCTGTTTCTCCTTACTTTGGAGACTCATTCCATCATGCTGTGCTGTAACCTGTGTTAGACCTTCTACACCAAATCCTTCACTTAGTAGGCATTCCATAACTTCATCTTCTATTTTTTTTTAAGTTCTAGTTTACTAATCTTCTTTTCTACATTCTCTCTTTCTGATATTATTATCATTTTTATTGTGAAATTTTCATATCTGGATGCCTTTGCTTGTATTTCTCTTCAAATATCTTTGGGGCTGCCTTTTTTGTATTGATTAATTTGGCTTTTGACTTTGCATAAATATTGCACCATATCAAATTTCTTTCTTCCCATGTCCATGTTTCTTTTTTATACTTTTCAAAAATCTCTAGGTTTTGTTGTTTATATTTTCTCATTTCCTCATATGTTTCTGTTTACAAACAGGTCAAAGTTTCTTGATATACATAATGTTTTTCACAAATTTGTTGTATTAATGAACACACATTTTTATTTGAAGCTTCAGACAGTTTTTCTTGTGGAAGTATTTTTCTTTCCTCTAATTTCTCTCTTAATCTTTTTGTATATCTTTAGCCTGGAAATTCTGGGGTTTTGCATAATAGTAACAATACATAATTTCTTTCTTATCCTCAATAATCCACTCTATCGTCTTTATGTCTCTTCTTTGGCCTATCGTTTTTTGTGATTTTTATGGACTGCTACTTCCTTTTACAACAGGGGGCCTTCCTCCCCCTGGGGCATGGCCTGGTCCCATTGTAGGAATGTTTCCATATTTTGAGGATTCTACACTGTTATTTTCTCCAGTCCTCGCACCAGTGCACCTGCCAGGATTGGGCACTTTTTTATCATAGGTCATGTGCACCCAACTGTCTTTTTTAACTTTTGACCTACTTCTGTTCATGACATATGCTATATAAAATACAGTCTATATATCAGTGTTGTCTTGGTAAGATTTTGTGAAAAACAGGGTCCACCTCATGAAGGTACTCACCAAGACTTGAGGATGAATTCAGTTTCAGCAATACTACTCTCCTTTGCTTGCTGATTTATCATCTCTCCATTTGGACCCATATTCTCTATGACTATTGTTATTCTCCTTGAGGAGCTGCATCCAAAATCCCACTCGTTCCTTATTTTGTGAATTACCTCCCTGCTTCATCATCGTCCCTTTTCACTTTTAATTGTAGCTTTCTGCTTGTGTTATGTATAAGAACCATAAACCTGTAGCTCTAAAATATGTCTTTAAGACAGGTAATCCTAAAACTCCTTGTTCTGTTGGAAGGATCAACTTATCCTTCTTGACTCTTGCCTTCTTCCCTTCCTGGATAAAATCCTTCAAATCTTTTTATTAATTACTATCCACAACCTCTCTGGTTGATAAAAATATGCTTGATCTGTGTATGAAACTAAAGGGACTGCAATCATTTTTACTGCCTGTGTCTTGCTATCCATATCCATAGACAAGAGCTTTCAGTTTGTCAGTTTTTGTATTATCTTTTGTTTAGTATCTTCCCACATATCATTAACTGCCATAGCAGAATCCTTTTTAACCCATACTCCTAAATACTTCATTTTTATTATGTCCCCATAAATACAGGTATTTATGAACCAATTCATGTGAGGGTACATAGTTTGCAGCTATAGACTTTGTTTTATCTTCATTAATATTTTATCCTGAAAAAAAAAAAAAAACTTATCGCAGAATGTTCCACAGCACTGAGATGTCCTTTTCAGGTTCTATCAGGTACAAAATAATATAATCTGGAAATAAAGCCAACTTTTCTTGAATGACGCACCACTTATATCCTTGAATTTCTGATTCCTTTATTTTCTTTGCCAATGATTCTAAATATAACAGAGTTAACAAAGGGGAAAAAGGACACCTCTGCCTGGTTCCTCTATTCAGACACAACTTATCAGAGAGGATTCTTCCCACTTTGATTTTTGCCTCTGATCCCTCATATATCTTCTTAATTAACCTTATTATTATATCAGAAAGTGCAAATGCTTCCATTGCCATACTCATAAAATCCAAGCTTACTCTGTTGAATGCATTCTTTGTATCAAGACCCACTAACAATAGCTGTATTTTATTTCATTTCTCTTCCCCCTGGATCATCATTGTTCTGTTAATGCTGTCAAATGTTTGCCTCCCCTTTGCAAAACCACATTGATCCATATCTATCAATTTTGACAAATATGTACCATTCTTTTATCAATTGTGGTCATAAACACTGTATAAACATGGTTTAAAATTGAAATGGGTCTATATGAAACTGGATCTAGTGGGCCTTTACTGTCTTTAGGTATTACAGCCACCACATAAGAAGAAAATACTCTTACATAGTTATGAAACTAATAAATATTTTCTGACCTGCACAAACAAAATCCTTTCTTTACAAAAACTGTCTGCATGTACTTCAAGTAATAACTAAGCTAATTCCTATTCTACCTGAAATTATGTGGCAATGCAAAATGTTATTTTGTGTGTAAATATATACATTTATATACATGAAAAAAATAACTGTAAGTATACCCATTCAGATGAGCATCTGTATTTATACACATACACCACACACACACACACACACATATATATATATATATATATATATATATATATCTATATATACACATGTACATGTATATGCATAGTTACATAGATTTCTTTATTTAGACACATTTGTATTTATATTCAAACATATGTCATCATACTCTGCCATAGATTGCTGTGAGGGAAAGGTTAGATTGCTTTTGTTTTCTTGTATTTGGTACTGCTTCATTGACTTCTTCTATTTTATATATTGTGGTTTATTTTCTTTACACTTTGTTTTACTTGTACTCTGCTTTTAGTTTCGTATTTAAACTAGGAAAGAGACCACAACTATATCACTTGTGAGTGGCACAAAAATTAGTACAAGTCGATTAAGGTTAATTACCTGTGAAGTGAGGGTGGAGCTAGGAACCAAACTTTTTATTTAAGGAGTAAAATAAAATATTTCAAGGCTTTACTGGGAAAAAAAAACCTCACTCAGACTCTTCCATAGATTGCTGTGAAGGAAAGGTTAGTTTGTTTTTGCTTTCTTGTATTTTGTTTTACTTCATTGCCTTCTTCTGTTTTGTTTATTGTGGTTTATTTTCTTTACACTGTGTTTTACTTCTGTTCTACCTTTAATTGCATATTTAAACTAGGAAAGAGACCGTAATTGTGTCTCACGTGAGTTACATAGAAATTAAATTTCCCCCACCCTTCCATCCTGGTGCTGTTATGTTTTTAAACTGAACTGTCTTTCTAGTTGCCTACCCCTTATATTAATTTGACCACATATTTCCTCCCCTCTCATTATTCATTGGCTGTTGTGAGTAAGCACAAAATTAACATTTTGTGAAATTACTGCCCTTCAGCTATTTACATTTATTGGCCATCCCACTGTATTCCATAAAGCTAGAATACAAAGTGCCCACCCCTTCCAATCTATCTTCTCTCTTAAAATATGTGGCTCTCAACTTAGATGGCTAAAGTTTAAGTTACCTCCTTCTCTCATATCAAACTGCTGAGGGCACACTGCAACTCTTAGGATATTAATCCATGTTTTCCATCTTACCTTTAAAATCTGCAACATCTAGTCCAGGACCACCAATTATTGGAGAGCCCACTGTCTCCTTCTCAGTACTCATATTGGGATTAGTGCTTCTGTTTTGCTCCTGGTGAGAAAAGGAGCATAGCAACATTATTTCCTGGAGACTGCTGATCAGCAGCAAGCCAAAAAACTGTTTCATATGTGCCAACTTGGAATTTGTGTTTATATTTTGCTCCTGTGAGAGAAGGAGCAGAGTGCATTGATTCCTGACTTTTTCTGACTGGGCAATGAGTGTCTGTGTTGGGCTTCCTGATTGGTCTTGTTGCTATTCATGGTATTTACTAGGAAAAGGCTGCAACAGGCCTACAGACCCTTGCATCATCTGGGACAAGACTATCGATCATGAAATAGCCTGTGGCATGCTTCTCATCTTGGGATTGGTGATACTGTTTTGCTTCTGGTGAAAGAAGAAGCAACAGAACATTATATCCCAACAGCATGAACTTGTAGTGAGACCAGCACTAGTATACCCAGGCAGTAGCCATTCAGGAGAATCCCATCTTTGCATCATTCTTGACAAAGCTAATCCTTTCCTTTCCTTTCAGTAAGTTCTGTTTAATCTGCTGCTGTCTAATCTAATTTCAGAATATCTCCCTAAATACGTCATCCATAAATCACGAGGGTCTAATTATTAGTTTCCCCTCAAGTGTTTGGCAGTGCCTTGTATAGATGCAAGCACCCTGAGTTGCATTTTTCCTGTTAAAGCACCCCTAAAATTTTAAAAATACCTAGTTGCACACCGGGCAGCTAGCTTGCAATGACAAGCGTTGCTTCCAGATTTGCAAGCCAGATACTCCTGACATTATTTTATATTCTCACCGCAACCATTTAATCAATAAAATGGAGCCTGCTCCATGGAAATGAACTTTCCCACTATCTCCGCTACCATATTGGTGGATATGGGCATCCTGAGGCAATGTAGAAATTGCCTCATGTTTACTGATAACCAGTTAATTCTCAAACACACGTCACTGGATTTAAAGCTGTAATGTAATGGATGTAAAGCTCTCACATAAAAGCACTCCTAATGTCAATTAGGCTGTCAGTAGTACACATACTGCACCCATCATACACAATTCAAAATAGAACACATAGACCCACCTATGCTTAGGCACTTAAATGTAATCTTCCTAAATCCCAAAGACCTCCAGGATGAAGTACACATAACAAATGCCCTCAGCAGCTCCAAATGCACTTTTTGAAAACAGCACCCATATAAACACATACAGTCAAATCTAATGGATCCTCTACTTCTAAGCAATAAGGCAAGCCTCCACATTCTCCAACATTCTGGTCATTGGAAACTCCATTGTGAGATACACTGAGATCACTGTAACCAGGCTGAGAAAGGAGAAAGTCATGGTCAATTGTTTATCCGGACTCAGGATCAACCACTTTACTCACGCACTCTGGTCATTGACCACAAGTACCAGTATGACTCTGGCATAGTCCATGCGGGTGTATATTACCTGAGATGTACCTCCTTAGACTATATGAAGAGAAACATCATGGAGTCCTACGAATATGTGTCCCAGGCTGGTATGAGCCTATCACTGAGCAGCATTTTACCTTATCCAAAGATGATGCCACAATACGAGCAAAATATTACTGATTTTAATAACTGGCTTAGTTTCTGGTGTCACTCTAAGGGGGTGCAAGACTTGTCAGCATGAAAGGAGATGGTCAGCAGATCATGCTGCTTTGCCAGGATGGTTTGCACCTCTCCTTTTTAGGCTCTTGGATATTAGCTAAAACATTGTCCTCCCCTGTAATGCTTCTTTTAGGCAATGCCAAACTAAAAGTACTTTTGACATAGCAAATCAAAACCAAGAAAATCTAAACAAAAAACTCCACTCTACAGACTCTCCTTACTCTAGATAATTCTGACATCAAAGTGGTCACTGAGTTGTGGTTTACAGCCGCGGGGAACACACCAAGTGCCTTCTACACATTTAGACCACTACTGTACAGACAGGGAGTAAAGGTGGAGGGGTCTCAATTTACACAAAAAATAAATATACCTCGTGGCTGGTCAAACAGGACAATGCACATCTCCATGTTCAAATCACCCTAGGCAGAATCCCATACCACTTCCTTGCAAGCTATAGGTCCCCCACTCTGACCCAGGAAACCCCTAATGTATTTAAATATATTGGAAAACCTCACCATCCAACCCAATACCATATTCATGGGAGAATTTAATTACCCCATTATTAACTGGGAATCATAAATGATATCAAATGTATGGCATAGTCCCTGGACCAGATTGTCAGTACACCAACCACAAGTACACATATAGTGGATCTGATCCTCACTAATATTGTAGAGTGCTGCCCACCCCCTAGTGTAGTGTCTGCTCTGGTAAGGCCAGACTACAAAATGGTCTCCTTTGAAGTAAAAATAAAACCTGAAACCCCAGCTAACCCTGGAATATTCAGGAACTACTATAAGGCTAACCTCCTATTATTAAGTAATAACCTGGAAAAATTTCAAACCCCCATAAACCCTGCAAATACAGATACCTTTGCTGAACTGTTCACTGAAACCCTATACAAGGTATACCTTATCCAGGTATGAATCCCTAAGAAGGTAAAGTATAATCATGGTCTCCTTTTCAGACCAGCTTGGAGTGTGGCCTTGTGCTATCACAGATGCTGCCATCATTAGAACTGCCAGTGCCAGAACAAAGAAAGTATGAGGAGGACTGTGAGTCACAGGTTTGAAACAACTCTGTCTAAGGTCTGACATCACCCTAACCAAACCAAATTAGCATTAGACCCGCTACTGTTATTACTGGCAAGTTTGGTTTTATCAAAAATTATTTATATTTATTTTGGCATTTGTTGTTGACCCTGGGAGAAAAGCTCCAGTAAAAATTGAAAGGTTACAATATTAAAAGTTACAAATTTAAAAGTTACAAAATTAAACGTTATACATTTTTTACAAAAGACAAATTACAGCAACTCATAGGACATATGGCAGATGTCTTTTTGGAAAAAGGAGGCCCAAACAAGCAGAGAGGGCAAAGGTGTAGAATCAAGTGGTTATGTTGACGGAAGGAACCATACATTAACAAAATGCAAGAAGAGGGCAAATGATACTGTAGAGTGTGCCAGAGCCAAGCAAGACAGAATGTAGTAGCCCATACTAGGACTGGGGGGGGACCTCCCACACCTTTCCCTTTAACACTAGATGAGGAATACATCCTTTTCATTTGTGGGTATGATTGTGTCACAGAAGATGATGGGACTGGAATCATCACAGGTGGTCTGGACACTGGCTATTACCAAGGTCTGCAGCAGCAGCACACATCTGCTCAGGAAGGTTGGTTTAAAAGCAGTAACATATATTTAAATAGAGAATTAAATGCTGACCTGGAATTATTACATTTAACACACAAACATTACTATTAACAGGTGAACCCTTCACTTCTGCATCCTCCACACCTACTTAATTAGCATACAGTAGTGTATGCTACTTCTTTATTGATAATATATTTAGGTTTTACAGGGTCAGCAGTAGAAAAAAAACAGATGTTCGATACACACACTACCTCAATAGCACATGAGAAGCAATGCCCTGCTACTCTTCCTTTGGCAGTCTACCAAAGCTCAGAGTCTCTCCCACTGCCTGTCTGTAGGTGTGATGGACCAATTATCGGGCAGTACAGGGGCTGTCTTTCTGACCGGCAGACAGCACCTTTTTAGTTTTCTAGTGTCATAGTAAGAGAAGAATTGCTAAGACGACTACTCCTTACTCTGGATCTCTTCAGCTGCTGAGCTCAAATAATAAATATTTATGTGTTTTATTTCCTCCCTCAATGTTTGAATATTGTATTCTGCTGATTTGCTTGTTTTTTTCTGACAGGAAAATTGTATGTACTTGGGATTTTATTGCCACAACCCAAGAACATAAAAAATATTTATTCTTAACATGTTTAACAGAATAACTAGAAACATGGGTGTATTACATAGGGCTGTATATGTTGAATTTAAGTAGCTGCAATTAGGAATTAAATGTTCAAAACTGTAGTGATGAGGTTGAATGTTAAGACAGGAGAAGTTATTATTGTATGTTACTTCATTAATGCGCATAGAGTGTACTGAGCTAGTGCAATAAATATGACTGATTATATTTCTAAGGTGTAGGGTTAAGTTTTGCAAAGGCATATTCACCCCTGGTAAAGTTGTATTGTGGACTTTTGGTATTTTTAGGATGAAGGTTTATTTGTATAGTGTGTGTGTATGTGTGTGTGTGTGTGTATGTGTGTGTGTGTGTGTGTGTGTGTGTGTGTGTGTGTGTCTACTACAAACTTTGTGTAGTTTTGTGTTTGTTAGTAGAATACTGTGGAATTAAAAATCTGTATTTGTTTAGCAGAGTCCTGCAAGTGTAGAGAAATGTTATGGAGAAATATTGAGTTTTTTTCTGTTTTGTAGCCTACCTTTGAAGGCTTGATTTGTTGGTTAAAGAGATGTATGTTATAGTTATCTTCTGCATTTTTTTATCACTAAATCTGCCTGTAGTGTCATTTTCCTGGCAATGTAACACAGTTTATGTTAAATTGTCAATCTCGCCTTCATTCTTGCTTGATGGGTTCGGAGCCGATCCTCGGCTCCGACTCGGCATTTTGCTAAGCTCGAGAGTCACTTTTACCAGCTCGAGGCAGCCCCATATCCCATGATGCAAGGCGGTAAGTACCCAGATCTCGTTTGCCGCTTCGCTGATGAGGTCCTCCTTTTACCAGCTCCTGGTAAGTGATTTATATATTACTGTTTTTGCCCCTTTTTCACCTTAAAACTTTATATTTAACATTTTTAGTTTAGTTTTAGGCCCTTTCTGACTAGAATATCCCTTACTCCTTAATTTTTTTATTCAGGCCTTCTCCCTTCCCATCCCCCCCCCCCTTGTTAGGGTGTGTGTGTGTGTGTATGTGAAAGGTTAGTTATTTCTTTAAAATTGGAATAACTGTTTCTTGGGACTGTGTTGTGTGTTTTTTTTTTTTTTTTTTTTGCAACCATGTCCAAGGAAAGGGTCTCAGGCTTTAAGAAGTGTGACTCGTGCTGTCAGAAGATGTCTCTGACAGACGGTCACACTTCTTGCTTATACTGCCTAGGACCTCTCCACCTGCAGGACTCCTGTGCGATTTGTCATTCCTTTAGCCAGAGAGTCCTGCAGGAAAGGAGAAACAAATTGATTTTGAGGGGCCTACTTAAGCCGGAGGGCTCTCAGGCTAAGTCGGCTCCGAGTAAGACTCCCAAGTCTTCCAAGGCTCAGGCTTCTGTGTCCAAGCCTGCGGCCTCGGTTCCGACTCTTTCAGAGTCAAGATCGGCTCCGGCTGGAGCCGATCCTGGTTTGCACAAACCTTCGGCACCGATGGCTATCGGTGCCAATACTGGTTCGGTCACATTGGTGTCGGCTCTGATTGGTTCCGACCACCATGTGGCTCAGGCTTCGGTGTCAGCGCCGACCAGCTCCGACACCCTTACCTTTATGTCTGTATCGGCTTCGGCCGGAGCCGATGCATCGAGACCTTCTGTCGGTGCCGAAAAGTTGTCGGCTTCGACGGCATCCATGGTTTCGTTGGCTCCGATGGTTCCTTCGAGGAAGAGGTCCAGGTCCCCTTCCTTGGAACCGATACTCTCGGCTCCGGCCTCTCCTCTCAGAATGGAGCCATCGGAGACGATCATCTAGGTCATCCAGGCTTTCTGACCATGATTTAGAGAGGGTGGTCAGTAGATTATTAAAATCACAGGCACTGGCCCAAATGTTACATAGTCCGTCTCAACAGACGACTATTAGTCCACACCCCCTTGCTGTTCCTCCTTCGACTCTACCACAGAGTTTGGAGCTGGAGTCTTCGGGAATAGTTTCTGCTATGGCTGAGGGACAGATACCCCCCCTTTCTGCTCCCTCAGCCTCTACTCATCTCCTCTTCGAGACCTTCCTTAGAGGGATTTGGTGGTCGGGCTTCCCTGGTCTCCTCCGAGGGGGTGAGTGGCATCGGACCCTTGTCTGACCCCACTCTTCCCCTTGGAGCCTCGGCCTTGGTGAGCTCGGCTCCGACATCTGCCTCGGAGCCTTCTCTTTCAGTGGGCCCTGGAGTTCCTCTTTCTTCGGAAACGGTTCTCTCGGACCTCCCTGGGGGGGGAGCCTTCGAGGTGATGAAGAGTGTGCTGGCCACTGGACTCAGCCAGCAGTCTGTCCCCTTAGCTCCTCCCTCTACGGTGCCTGTCGACATCTCTGCCATCTCTCTTGCTCCCGGACCCAGAGATCCTCCGCCTCAGGTTTCCCCACTGGGAAGAACCCCCTCTTCCGAGGATTCTCCTGATCAGTCAGGGGATCCTCCGCGCAAGAGGACTTGTAAGAGGAAACACGTAGACTTCCCCGAGTCTATCACTTCAGATACCGACTTAGATGAGTCGGAGGGATCCCCAAGATCCCCCTCTGAGGATGTCTCCTTTTCAGACATCCTAGAACTCCTTAAACAGAGGGGAAACTGGCCCTCCAATAATCCCTCTGAGGATGAGTCGGTATACCTGGAGGCGTTTGGATCTCGGCCCTCCACCTCCTGGGTGTCTCCGCCTTTCGACCCCCTTATGCAGGTTATTGCTCGAAAGGCTTGGGCTGCTCCTGACTCTGTAGAGCCAGTTCCTAGGAGGCCATCTAAATTTATTACTGCCCCTTCAGACAAGCAATTCCTTACTAAAGGTGTCCCTGCTGATGCCATGGTGGTGGCGGCTGCCACTAAGAAGGAACTTGCAGATCCTTCCGTACCTGTTCATCCTCCTAATAAGGACTCTAGGACCATGGATAGGTATGGTAAGCGGATGTTCTCTTCAGCGACCTTTGCTATGCGCTCGCTGAACTACTTATGTCACTTCACCAGACTCCAAAGGGATATTCTTAAGGAGCTAGGTGAAGTAGTACAGGATCCCACAGCTGCAGGGGCTCAAGAAAAAATTGCTTCGCAGCTAGGAACCCTTAATTCTATTGCTAACTCCTCCATGCGACTGATATCATATGCAGCAGATGGAGCGAGTAGAGCCGCAGGTACAGGTGTGGCTCTTAGATGCCAAGCCTGGATGTGGCTCTGTAATTTTGCAGATCCCTTTAAGGCGTCCTTCACAAACTCTCCCTTTGATGGGTCAGCTTTGTTTGGCCCTCAAGTGAAGGAAACATTGACCAGGTGTGAGCAGGACGGCAAGACTCTTTCTGCCGTAGGGGTCCGTTTTTCCACCCCTTCTAGACCTTACCCTAAGGGACAGAAGGGTGGCAAAATGTGGTTCTGCAAATCCCAAGGAGTCACGCCGGATTCATGTGGTCAGTTTACCCCTAGAGGCAGAGGGGGTAACAATAACAGACGCCGCTCTAGAGGCAGAGGGGGTCCACAAAACCAGGGAAGCAGAGAGCCTCTCTCTGACAAGCCCTTTCAGCATCCCTGAGATGTTGCCCGACTGTCCATCCTTGGAGGCAGTCGGGGGAAGACTATCGCTGTACCCAGAAGCCTGGCTTTCCCTCACTCAAGACAGATGGGTACAGTCGATCATATCCGAGGGTTACAAAATTCCCTTCGAGGAAACTCCTTTCTCTCACTCAAATTCCCTTCCAGATGTACCACCCGGTCTAAGGGAAATTGCAGAGTTAGAAGTATTAAAACTTCTACAAAAAAGAGCCATTCAGCCAGTTACAACAGACCATTCAGAGCCCGGAATCTACTCAAGGTTCTTTTTGGTCCCCAAAAAGACGGGAGACTGGCGACCAATATTGGATCTCAGCAGACTCAACAAGTCTGTGAGAAAGACAAGATTCCGAACGGTCACACTTCAATCAATTCTGCCCTTCTTACAGAAGGACAACTGGATGTGCTCAATAGATCTTCAGGATGTGTACTGCTATCACATAAAAATTCACAGACGCTCCAGAAGGTTTCCCCGCTTTCGGCTGGGGTCCAGTCATTTCCAATTCAGAGCCCTGCCCTTTGGTCTCACTACAGCCCCCAGAGTGTTCACCAAATGTATGGCAGTGGTCACGGCTCACCTGAGACATCAAGGATTCCAGGTGTTTCCGTATCTCGACGACTGGCTCCTTTCAGCCACCACCAGGCATCAGCTTCTTCAAGCCAGGGATTATACAATAAATCTTTGCACTCAATTGGGCATCTTGATCAACTACGCAAAATCCTCCTTATTGCCCTGCCAGTCTATTACTTTCATAGGCGCAAACTTAAACACTGTTCGGATGTCAGCTACCCTCACAGACCAAAGAATCTCAGATATACAAAGTCACGTGAGAATCATCCTAGCCAGCAAGAAAGTACAAGCCAGAATGGTTCTAAAGGTGTTGGGTCTCATGGCTGTGGCCATTACCCTTCTTCCCCTGGCCCGCTTCTATATGCGCCTTCTTCAGTGGATGCTGTTCACTCAGTGGTCTTACCAACAACTTCCGATGAGTCACCAAATACTGGTGACACAGATTTGCAAGAATCATCTTTCTTGGTGGATTACTTCTCCCCAGATTCACCAAGGCAGACCCTTTGTACCCCCATCCCCGGTAGCCACTGTCACTACGGACGCCTCCCTGATCGGGTGGGGGGGGGCATTATCAGGGCAGGATGGTTCATGGGACGTGGCAACCGTTCGAATACCACCTGCACATAAATCTCCTAGAGATGAGAGCAGTGCTTTTAACGTTGCAAGCCCTCAACGACTTTCTTCCCTTGGGGACAATTGCAGTCCACACAGACAACATGTCTGTAGTATGGTATATCAACAAACAGGGCGGAACCAAGTCCTACCCCTTGTGTCGAGAAGCACTCAGACTTTGGCAATGGGCGATCTCCTCTCATCGGTTTCTGGTAGCAACACATATCCCTGGGAAAACCAGCATTTTAGCGGACAGATTGAGCAGAGCTATTCTCATGCCTCACGAGTGGTCTCTCAAACAATCTATAGTGGAGGAGATTTTTCTAGAATGGGGCCGCCCATGTTGCGATCTTTTTGCTACTCCCCAAAACAGCAAATGCCCAGACTTCTTCTCTCTCTTCCCTCTGCCAGGCCATCCCCCCAGAGACGCTCTGACCCAGGATTGGCCCCAGGGACTTCTTTATGCCTTTCCTCCCTTTCTGCTTATTCCTCAAGTAATCCAGAAAGCCACCGTTTTGAGAGCCAAAATGATTCTCATTGCTCCTTATTGGCCTCGACAAATTTGGTTTCCGTTCCTCCATCGTCACCTTTTGGTGCAGCCGTGGCATCTGGACCCAGTGCCAGACCTTCTGATTCACCAATCGGGTCAGCTGCACCGGTCTATCCCTTCTCTCAACCTCACAGCATGGTTGCTCCACTTCCTTCCTTAGCCAGGCTTCCTATGATCTCTAATCCTGTTAGAGACATCATAGTAGCTTCCCTGAAATGCTCCACTAGGAGGATTTATACTAGCAAATGGAAACGCTTTTCTTGTTGGGCAAAAGCTAAAAATATTGATCCCTTTACTGCTCCAGTTCAAGCAGTCTTGGATTTCTTAGCGGAAATCTTTCACGCGGGCTCCTCTTCTTCCACGGTCAAAGTTCAGTTGGCTGCTATCTCGAACTTTCATGTCGGGTTCGCAGATCACAACATTATGTCCCACAGGCTTTGTAGAGCCTTCTTAAGAGGAATTTTTCTCCTGAAACCTCCAATCAGGAGTCCTCCTCCCCAGTGGGACCTAAATTTGGTGCTGACATCCTTGATTCTTCCTCCCTTCGAGCCAGCTGTTTCATGTTCCCTGAAATTTCTTTCATGGAAAACTTTATTCCTGGTTGCTATTACATCGGCTAGGAGGGTGTCTGAACTTCATGCTCTATCTGTTCGCCCCCCCTATTTAGTCTTCCACAAAGACAGAGTATCATTGAGAACTAATCCGACCTTTTTGTCTAAGGTCGCCTCAAAGACTAATTTGAATCAGGCTATTGATCTTCCTGTATTTTTCCCAAACTACTCAAACAGATCGGAACAAAAATTACATTATCTTGATGTTCACCGCCAACTCAGATATTATTTGGATAGAACAAAACAATTCAGGAAATCCGATCAGCTCTTTGTTTCTTATGCTGATAACAAGAAAGGCCTTCCTGTCTCTAAAGTGACCTTATCTAGATGGCTTTCTTCTGTCATCTCTGAAATTTATCAGCTCAGGGGAAAACAGCTGTGCTCGAAACCTAAAGCGCATTCAACCAGAAGCTTAGCCACTTCCACAGCTTTTCAAGCTAGACTTCCATTAGACACTATTTGTGCAGCAGCCACTTGGGCCACTCCTCATACCTTTGTTTCCCATTACAAATTGGATTTGGCCTCCAGGGACAGAGCCAGTTTTGGCTCTACAGTTCTCAAGAGTCTGTTCCATTGAGCCACCCAGGATAGAGGTGCTAGGGACGTGGTCCCATCAAGCAAGAATGAAGGCGAGATTGACAACTTAACATTGAGAAGTTATGTACCTACCATAACGTTCCATGTTAGTTGTCTTCTCTCGCCTTCTTTCTTGCGACCCTCCCTCCTTCCCCCTGGCCTGGACAGACCTTTCTCTCTACAAGGAAGTAGGCTTCTGAAGACCATACATTGCTGGTCCTCCTTCCATCCTTCAGGATTTTTTTCTCCCCTTCTTTCTTCCTTTGGGAAGTTTTTATGCTAGGTGTTATTGCCTATAGTCATCAAACGAGATCTGGGTACTTACCGCCTTGCATCATGCCTCGAGCTGGTAAAAGTGACTCTCGAGCTTAGCAAAGTGCCGAGTCGGAGCCGAGGATCGGCTCCGAACCCATCAAGCAAGAAAGAAGGTGAGAGAAGACAACTAACATGGAACGTTATGGTAGGTACATAACTTCTCATTTTTTTCCATGAGAATTTTGTTACAAAATATCTCAGTAAGAAAAATGCAAGTACATTTGGTAATGTATATTAAATTTCAATATATGTGTTCTCTTTGTTTAATTTCTCCAAGTCTTTTGGGTTTCTAATACCATGACAGGAATGGACCCAATTCCTAAGTCAAAGTATGATTAAAGTTCATGAAATTAGTATTGTTTTAGTTTTTATGTTAACCAGAATTGCTGTTAGCAGCACCCACAATGTGAGCAGTAATGACTCCTTCTGCAGTTGTATGGAGAACAAAGTTACATGTATCGGTAACATATCTAAGTATGATTGTAAATTCTGTTGCTCCTGCTACTGTTGGAACTTTCTTCCACATTGCTCTCATTTCTGCCTGCAAATACTGGTATTTTATGAAATTGTGTCTCGCTGTACATAAGACACTGTTGTCACTAGGTGTAGCAATTTCAGTGATCAATGCTACTTTTGTCTTGTTTTCATGGACTACTATATCTGTTTTTCTCACATTTATTTTTTGAACTGTTGGTAATGGATGATCCCATGTGATATAAACTTAATAATTTTCTGTGATGCTTTGTGGCTCACGTTTCCAGTGTTTTTCATCTGCTTCAGTATTATAATGTTTGCACAATCCCCAATACAACAGTCTTGCCATATTATTATGCCTTTCAGTATAGAAATTAGTATATCACAACCAGTAACATGATGTGTGACTGTTTCCAATTCAGTTTTACAAAATCTACATTTGTCTGTTTCTCCCACATGTTCAATGGACTTTGTAAACCAACATGTATGTAGTTCACTATCTTGGGTCACCAATATTAACCTTCCATCTTTTAGTTTAAATTCACTTCTCCTTAACCATTCCTGTGTTCGATCCTGCTCAACATGAGGTTGTTCCAAGAGTTTTTGTTATACTTGCAACTATATTTATGCATTTTCCACATTCCTTGCCTTCTCATCTGATCATTTACCTTATATTCTTTCTTTTGTTTTTTGGCACATTCAGTTGCTGACTGATTTTTGTCTACTTGTAGCTTGCTACAGATCCCCCATCATGCCTCAAGATTCTCACTACACCTTTCTAAACATACTGGAAAATATTAAGATACAACCAAACACACTAATACTGGGTGATTTCAACTACCCTGCCATTAACTGGGAAAACTACTCATGTACCAACACTTTTGCCCAACGGTTCTTGGAATTCATAAATTCCAATGCCCTGGATCAACTAATCCTTAGTCCCACAAGGGGCTCCAATATCCTAGACCTGGTCATTACCAACATGGGAAATCGATGCTCTACACCTGTGGTCACCCCCCTCGTTGGTCAGGTCTGACCATAAGCTAATCACCCTTGACATCCACATCCCAGACCCCCCCCCCCCAGTAAGGAAACCTCCATAAAAAACTTCTCCAAAGCCAACTTCATGCTACTCAAGTCAGAAGTGACAAACTTCATAACACCCATGCAGACGATAACAGAAAGTTCGACTGCTGAATCCTACACTAAGGCACTGTAAGAACACATCCACTCATGCAGGAATTGTGCCATCCCCAATAGAACCAAGACACTCTCCTCCAAAAAAAGGAAGCCAATCTGGTGGTCCCTTGCCATAAACAAACTTTACAAAAAAAGGAAGAAACTGTTGCCGAAAAGAGGAAAATCCCAGGATGGAAAACCTCCCTTACCAGCCTCAGTAAGAAGCTGAGATCCCTCATAAAATCCTCCAAAGCTAGTTACGAAAATAAAATTGCCAAAGATTCTAAAGACAACCACAAGGCATTCTATAGCTATGTCAAGAATCTAAATGACAATGCTCAGATCTGCTCTGAGCTACAACAGAATGGCATTAAATATACTGATCCCAAGGATATTGCCAATATCCTGGCAGATCGATTCAGTGCAAACTTCACCCCCCTCTCACCCCCTAAAGGGCCCATCTCAATACTGAATGATTGACAAATTCCGGTAATAACGGCCACACAGGTAAAAAACGCACTCTCCAAAGCTAAGAATACATCATCCATGGGACCAGACAACATTCCAGGCTGTGTACTACATGAACTACAAAATGAACTGGGACCTCACCTAAGTGTCATGTTTAATCATAGCCTCACCTCAGGATTTGTGTCCATTGAGTGGCACAAAGCTAGAGTTATCCCACTCCATAAGGGGGTATCCACCTTGGATCCCGGGAACTACCGCCCCATCAGTCTGACAAGCCTGATCCGCAAGGCCATGGAACATATTATCATGGAACTTATAAACAAAGACATTGGCAGCCTTCAAACACTGGACCCCATGCAGTTTGGGTTCGTGAAGGGCCGATCTTGTCTCCTGAACCTGATTGACTTCTTTGAATCAGTCTCCAGAGCCATGGACAAGGGTAAGGTGGTCCACACAGCCTATCTGGACCTCGCCAAGGCCTTCAACACCATCCCCCACTCTGGAATCATAGATAAACTTACTAGGCTGGGTGTTAATCCCTACGTCACTCGATGGGTTGCCAACTGGCTTACTGACAGAACCCACACTGTAAAAGTAGCCGACTCCAAATCCAGCTCCAGACAAGTGACAAGTGGAGTACTTTTGGGATCGCTCTTGTTTGGCATCTACTTCTCTGAAGTACAGGCCAACACTAAGGGACTCTGGCTAACAAAGTTCACAGATGACTGCAAACTGGGAGCCATTATTGAATCCCTAAATGATGTGGATATTCTACAAAAGCACCTTACAGAAAAAGAAATGTATATGTATCCCCTTTGGGAAAAAACATGTACCCATGAATTACCACATAAGTGGCAGTACACTAAACACCGAAAGTGTGATAAGAGATTTAGGGACACAGGTCGACAGTGGTCATACCATGGATAACCACATCGCCACAACAGTCAGAAAATCCTTCTATGTGGCACACCTCATCACTAAGGGCTTTTCATCCAGAAAAAAAAGAGGTTATTGTCACACTGTACTCATCCCTCATTAGACCCATTATAGAATACAACACCCAGTCTGGTATGTATCTCTCAAGACATTTGCATCAACTGGAAAGGCCACAGAAATACCTCACTAAAAGAATCACAGGCCTAAAGCAGATGACCTATGCTGACCATCTAAAAAAACTCCACCTATACTGTTGCATATTGTCTACTCAGAGGTTATCTCTGTTTAACATACAAGGCCATGTCAAACTCAGAGCTGTTGGGCATGCTACACTTAAAGAAATTCCAATCCCTCAGAGACACATGCTCCAGGGATCTAAACCTTGTCATCACAATTAACAAAAAATGTTAGAGGGATAGGTTCCTGACCCAGAGACTCCCCAGACTCTGGAATAGACTGCCCATACATGTTAAGCAGAGCGCTTCTTTGGTCCTCTTCAAAAGGAGAGGTGATGATTGGATGGGAGATAGGAAATTCTCCCTGGGGATCATGTCAGTCATCCTGCTAGATAGGGGTCCAGGGAACTAAATACTATGGGAAGAAATAGCCAGGGAATTGTTATGGCTAGTCTTATATAAGCCCTAGTGCCGATAGCCTAGTACCAACCTATGAATCTATGAACTTCTGGTTTGATTTCCATTCCCCCTTGATGCCAATATGCTGCTGCTAAACTAAGCAGGGAAGTCATTTTAGACTTATTCTCCCCATGTTTCAAAACTTTCATTATGTTTAGGTCTTGTGAGGTCAGCAGATATGTATGCAGTCCCACAAATTCAGATCTATACATGTAATCAATTTTGAGGAGGCCTATAACTCCTTCAGAACAGGGAATATATAATCTTAGTATGCACTGATATTTTTTTAAATCATTTGATGAGCATGACGCATCCTTCTTGTTTTCCTGTCCAACCTATTCAACAACTTTTGGGGCCAGTCAATCACTCTAAAACTGTATTTTAGGACAGGAAGGGCAAATTGGTTTACAGCTTGGACTTTGTTCATAGATGTCAGCACTGTTTTCAGTATTATTTTTAATCTTCTAAAATAGTCCTTATTAAGTTTTATTCGCATGAGTTCATGTTTTATTGTTGATCCTTCATCATTTCCCAAATATATATATGGATTCACTTCATAACACTGAAACTTCAAAATACTGAAAATGACAAAACTTCATAATACTGAAGACCAAAATACTGAAAGCTCAAAATACTGAATACTCAAAATACTGAAACTCAAAATACTGAAAACACATATTATGCATAAACTCAGCTTAAACAACATAAATCATAGCAATTTCTACCAAATATATGCAGGGGGGCAAGCCCCTGCACTATGGGGCTGCACCCCCCACACCCCCTGCTAATTATATATATCTACTCCAAGATTGCATTTAACTACAGTATTTTGAGCTTTCAATATTTTGGATTCAGTATTTTGAGTTTCAGTATTTTGAAGTTTCAATGTTATGAAGTGAATCCATATATATATATATATATGTATGCTCAAGTTATTTTATATCACATTTCTGTCCCAAATTGATATTTTCTTAGTGCTGCAGCTTTCCTGCTTTAAAGGTTGCTTTTGCACATTTATCAACACCAAATGACATTCTTGCTACTTCCAGGATGGCTGCACATTGAGTAACAGCTTAATTCTAAGTTCTCCCAATCTGAAAACAGAAATTCAGCAGAGAAGACCAGTAGACTTGTGTTTATCTGTAAATTTCAGTAATTGGCTAGTAAGTGTGCTTCTTGGATGCCAGGAAGAAATACAGAGGACCTGTAAAAAAAAACAGCTTCAAAAAGATAGGAAGAGACACTGACGGAGGAAAGTTCTGCAGCTGTTCAGCAAAAAGCAATGCAACTTCCAGACATGAATTCCAGTAACCTAGAGGAAGATATAAGACAGTTGCACACAGACCTGGTTAAAATAAATGAAACACTGATGGGGTATATCAACACAAACAACAAAAGGCTGGAAAAATGGAAGAATCTTTAGAAAATATTCAGATGAGGTGACAAAGCTGCAAAAATCAGAGGTCAAAATGAAGAAAAGGCTGGCTGAGTATGAGACTGCTCAGGAAGAGATGTTTCAAAAAATAATAGAGTTAGAGGACAGAGTACATAGAGAAAACATGAGATTTTCAGCTATCCCAGAGAAGCTGAAGCTGGAAGGAACAGACTGTATTCATTTTATGAAAGCACAAATAAGCAGCTGGACTGGTATTGTACAGCAGGAGTTGTTAGTTGAAAGGGCACATAGTGTGTATACTCCAAACCTGGCTACGGGAAAGCAACCCAGACCTTTAATAGTAAAGATGCAGTCCTTCCAGCAGAAGGAGCTGATTTTGGCAAAACTGTGGCAGAAGGACAAAGTACTAAAAATGGAAGACATCAGGGTGTCTGTGGAGAATGATTACTCATTGTACACCAGGAAGAAGAGAAGCAAATTTATTCCACTATTAAGGGAATGTTGAGTCACAGGTGTGAGAGTCAAACTGCTGTACCCAGCCATCTTCAAAGTATTCTTTCCTGGAGGGACAAAATATTTTTTTGATGAAGTAAATGCTAAGGAGGACATACAAAAGTTTGTCCAATGAAACGTGAGCTGTGAAACAGAAAGAGATTCTGCTTCTTGTTCTTCTGGTAATAAGGACCACAAAGATACTGTACCTGTGAAACTTTTTCCAGTGTTTCAATGGAAAATGTTGGAGTGAAGGAACGGAGCACGAGAGCTGACTAGAAGAATTGAAAGTATATTGGAAATGAAGCTGTGACTGGGTTTGGCAGCTGGAGATGAACAGTAATAAAACCTGTCACTTAATGTGGGATTACAATGCAGTAATTATATGTGTGAAATATGACAGTACAGGAAAGTCTGGAAATGTTGGACTTTTTCAGAAATTTGTTGGACTTGTGGGGAACTCTAAAGCATATGCCCTACTTCATGTAATTAATGTTCAAAAAAATGCTTTGGGGAGGGGAAGAGGAGGGAGAAAGTTAACCGTAAGTAAAGATTTTTTTTTCTTATTAGAACTGTTTTGTGGTGCATGATTTTCTTTGCATGCTGTAAAATAAAGTTTCCCAGTTATTTTTAAGTGTAATGGGAATTGTAAACAGGTGCTGCTGTTTTTTTTTTTTCTTTTCTTTCTCCATTTTCCCTTTCTTCTTGTTCAATTTTAAGAAATTTAGGCGATGCAATAAAAAACCTGGTTAAAATAGCATGACAAAAGTAAAATTAATGTGCTTTTTTTCATTCTTGCATCAGGAAATGACTGGATTAAGGACCTTAGATTTGTTTTAGCAACAAGTTTTAAGAGTAAGCAAGTAAATGAAAAAGAATATTGAGCATTATGAGGATTTTTTCTAGCAAAAACATGTATGGTCAGTAGCAATTCTGCAGCTGGTCTTCATGTTCCCCACGGAAACAATCTGATAAAGAGAAACTGGCTGCCTAGTTCTCGTGTCTCCATGGAGATAATCTGATAAACAGAAACTTGGCTACAGGCTGATGGAGAGTGATTGGCTGAAGGAAAAAAAATGAGAAGAGAAATTTGCTAGGACATAATGTTGTCTGAAAGTATTTGGTCATTTTCCCAGATGGGAGAGCTATAAAGAAAAGACAAAACCAATTATCACTTAGTAGAAGCACAGGCTGCACCATGCATCTTAGCATGTTTAACCTTTCTTTTAGGTTAACTCAGGTCTGTTTGTGTTGCTGTCAGTTTGAGACTTTTGTTCCTATTAGGAGGGTAAAACTTCAGTATTTGAAGATGTACATAATTTTGTGTGTTAATATTAAGTTAATAAGTTTTAGGGGGTATTGGGGGGTACATTTGTTTTTTTTTGATTGAGGGATTTCAATAAAACAAAATGTTTTGTAAGATGTGACAGTATGGATATGACAAGGAACAACTGTATAAAAGTTCAACCTGTCAAACAGTATATGTATATAACACAAAAGCTGGAACTAGACATTTAACAAAAAAAGTGTTATACATTAAAGGTGAGAGTAATAACTTTTTAATGCAATGATGCTTTCTGTAATGCCTTTAAATGTCAACAGTCTCACAGATAAATACAAAAAAGAAGAATAGTAATATGTTACAGGTGACACACTTAGAAAGAACTGAACGTGTGAATTTGATAAAGAAAGATTTTCAGGACGGTTATTAAGTGGATTACCTGGGACAAAGGAAAAGAGGAGTACTTATATTAATTGCAAAAGGAGCTCCAATAGTGATTGAAGAGGATGAAAAAGATACTAATAGCAAATTTGTAGTGTTAAGGGGCTACTGACAAGAGATGAGGATTACACTGACATGTATTTTTATTCCACCTAAAACTGGAGCTTAAGAAAATTCTGGGAGAAATAATCAGTTTTCAGCAAGGAATATTACTTATAGGTTGGGACTGGAATGTGATTTGCAACAGTGAAGATGAGTCCTGGAGGGCCCTGAAGGGAAAGTATAATAAAGGAGGGCAGATTTTTGAAGAAATTTCTGAAAATAGCATGGAAGATGTGAATTCAGTAATACTAGTTCAGAATGAATTTACATATTTTTCCACAAGATATAAAAACTGGGGTAGGCTAGACAGAAATTACATTTCACAGGAACATGTGCATTTAATTGAAGGTCTTGATATGCACCCAATAACTATTTCAGATCATGCGTCAATAATAACTAAAATAAAAACACAGGATAATGAAATAAAAATAAGACACTGGTGTGTCCCCACATATCTGTTGAAAAGAGAGGAATTTAAGGAATGGATAGTGGAGATTATTCAGGAAGTATTAAAGAGGATAGAAATTTCTTCTGAAAATATAGCTAGGAAGTGCGATAAAATTAAGGTGGAGTTTAAAAATAAGGTGGAAATAGAACTGGAGCTATGGTTAAGAAGTAACAAGAATTATTTAGGGACCGAGAAATGTTTAAGTACTGCAGAATTGGGTGAATCTCACAGAAAAAGAAGAGGATCAGCTGCATAATGATAAGCAGAAAATAAGGGATTACCTTGATAATATGTAAAGTTTAAACATATTGCTGTTAAGTAACTGTTTTTTGATAATAGTAGAGCACAAAAACTTTTAGCATAGCGACTCAGGCAACAGACAGTAGAAAGGGCTGTTGCCAAGCTTAGAAAGCCTATAACAAAGAAGGAAACAAGAGATCCTGTGAAGGTATTAGAGATATTTTGAAAATTCTATGAAAGTCTGTATAAAGCAGAAAACTATGGAAATCAAGAAAGATACAAATGGAAATATTGCTGTTAAGTAACTGTTTTTTGATAATAGTAGAGCACAAAAACTTTTAGCATAGCGACTCAGGCAACAGACAGTAGAAAGGGCTGTTGCCAAGCTTAGAAAGCCTATAACAAAGAAGGAAACAAGAGATCCTGTGAAGGTATTAGAGATATTTTGGAAATTCTATGAAAGTCTGTATAAAGCAGAAAACTATGGAAATCAAGAAAGATACAAATGGAAATGTTTATGGAAGAATTAAATATGCCAACATGAGTTATAGATGAGGCTCAATTACTAATGGTCGGGATAGGAGGAGATGAGATAAAAATTGTGATGTACAACTAATTTACAGGAAAATCCCCAGAAATAGATGGTATTCCCATGGAAGTTTACAAGCTAGGAGGGAAAAGACTGATAAAGATCTGGACGATTTTGTTTAACATTATTTTAAGAGGAGGAGAGGTACCACCATCAGATACAGATACAGTGGTATCTGTAATACTTAGAGGCTAAAGATCCATTAGAACTAGCTTCATACAAGCCAATTTCAATACTAAACCATGATTATAAAGTGTTCATGTCTATAATGGCTAAAATAAAGACAAAAGTAATGCCAAAGCTGATAGATATGGGTTAATGTGGTTTTGTGGAGGGGAGGCAAACATTTGACAACATTAACAGAACACTGATGATCCAGAGGGAAGCAGAATGTAAGAAAATACAATTATTGTTGTTGGTGGGTCTTGATGCAGAGAAAACATTTAACAGAGTAAGCTGGGACTTTATGAGCAGGGCAATGGAAGCATTTGCATTTCCTGAAAAAAAATATAAGGTTGATTAAAACAGTATATGAGGGATCGGCAGCAAAAATTAAAGTGGGAGAAGTACTCTCTGATAAATTCTGTTTTAGCAGAGGAACCAGCTGTGGTTGCCCTATTTCCCCTTTGTTATTTGCATTGTAGTTAGAACCACTGGCAAAGAAAATAAGGGACTCAGAAATTCAAGGATATAATTGATATGGTAGTCAAGAAAAGCTGGCTCTATTTGCAGATGGTATTATTTTATACTTGGCAAAGTCAAAAAGAGACATTACAGTGTTGTGGAACATTTTGAGACAGTTTCAAATCATTTTTGAATACAAATTTAATGAAGCTAAAACAAAGACAATTGAGGTAAATTATGTACCCACACACAAATTGGTTCAGCAATATCCATATTTATGGAAATGTGATAAAATGAAATATTTAAGAGTATGGATTAAAATGATTCTGGTGTGGCAGCTAAGAATATGTAGGAAGAGACTAATCAAAAGATAATACAAAAACTGAGAAAATGTAAGCTTTGTTATATGGATGTGGACAGTAAGACACAAGCACTCAAAATATTTTTAGTCCCTTTAGTCTTATACACAGATCAGACATATTTTTATCAACCAGAGGAGATGTTGTGGATTGCAGTTAATAAAGAGCTGAAGGACTTTATCTTGGAGGGGAGGATGGCAAGAGTCAAGTTGGATAAGCTGATTCTTCGAGAAGAACAGGGCAGACTGGGATTTCCCAATTTGAAGGGGTATTTCAAAGCTACACAGTTAAGGCTGCTATACAGAGCACAAGCAGAAAATTATAATTCAAAGTGGAAGGGGATGATGTTGAAACAGGGGAGGAGCTCAATAAACAAGGAGAGACTGGGATTTTGGATGCAGACCTTTAAGGAGAATAACAGTAACCATGCATATTATTATATCCATAGAGTAGCAGAAAGTATTCTAAGAACTAAGCCAACATGGGAATGGATAAAGGAGATTCTGTTGATAGGGATGACTGCAATTAGGGAAATAGACAATGGGCAAGAGGGGGCTGAAATTCATTGGAGAAAAGTGGCAAAGGAACCAAGGTACTGGGAGCAAATAACTAGAGAGGGAAAGACAATTGAATGGGAATAGGCTAAGAATTTATTTGGACTGCAGGTTAGAGATTGCCTTCCCTATCAAGGATTGATATCAGAGTATAGGCAAAGAGAGAGAAATAGGGGTCCTAAATGAAAGACCACTGGTGGAGTTTTTAGTGGAATCTAGAACAGAAGCTGAATAATTAGTAGACCACTATAAATATTGCATGATAACTATAAGAATCAATCAGAGGAGAATTAAAAGGATTGGGAAGAGATATTGGATAAACAATTCAAAAAGAAACAATGGGTAGATATATGTATGTCTCCTAAATATGCACCAACATCTAGAAGATTTAGGATTTTTGCTTGTAAATATCTACATAGATATTTTTAATACTCCAAGTAGACTCCAGAAAATTTCTCCTCAGATAGACAGCAAATGTTGGAGGTGTGATGGGGAAGAAAGAGGTTCTTGGGAATATATTTTCTGGGAGTATGGTAGGTTTGTGGAACTTAAAGATTCCCTGCAGGATGCACTTTTGGAGATGCTGGGTGGGTGGATTGGTGTGATGGCGGAGATAATTTTTCTGAGCTATAATACAGAATTGGAATTGCCTAGACATGGTAAGGCCTTGCTGTGTCTAATTATGGTGACTGCCAAAAAAGCAATTACTAGAAAATGGATATCAAAATCTAAACCAACTATATTAGAAGTAGTGAGTATAGTAACAGAGATAAAACAACTGAAATTGAGATCTTTTGAAAAGGGTAGGAGCAAACTACATAGGAAAAAAATAAGAATTGTGTGAACAATGCATACAGGTGAGGAATGAGGTTTAAATCTTAAATGAGCTGTGTAATGTTTTACTGAAAATTATTGGGTAGATTATAAATGATGTATAATGTTTGCATATGAGAGTGTGCCATTATGGTTTGTGATGTAAAATGCTGCAACTAGGATTGGGTCAGAGTGGTTCATTTTCATTTATGTAAATGCATGATTGCTTATGTCATAAGTGATGGTTTAATAAAGACGTTACTTGTTTAAAAAAGGGACAGGAATTTACTAATTTATATAATGTTGAATCTGAAGTAGGCAGACTTCATTCGTCTGCAACCTGTGGGTATCGGATCCGACCTCGGATCCGAGCCGGCAATTCAAAAGCTTAGGCTCCGAGCTCCTAGCTCCTCCCTCTTACCCATAACCCCTTGCCAAGCCCTGACTGACCTCAGATTTCGTTTGCCGCTTTTCAAGTAGCTACGGAATTCCAGAGCTCCTGGCGTTGGTGAAAGATAAGAGATAGTTTTTGACTAAAAAAGTTTTCAAATTCTTTAATTTCTTTCTTGTTTCAGATAGTTTAGTGTGTGTTTAGGCTTTCCTTTCTCTTTTGTTTAATTTTATCGGGTTTTGCGTAGTGTTTGTGTGTGTTGTGTGTTAGGCCTTAGGGTTACTATGTCGGAAGCCCATAAGGCTGTGTTTTCAAAATGTACCGAGTGTGGCCATAAGCTATCCCCAGCAGATGGCCACATTCGCAAGTTCATCTTGGGGGTTGAACACCTGTCATCTGGTTGTACCATTTGTGCAGGGTTCAACCCCCGGGCTTTGAGGGAACGGAGGTCGAAGTTGGTGCTGGCGGGTCTTTTACCCCCAGATACCGCTTCGGCCTCTGCCCCTTCCACTCAGCAACCTGTTGCTGTGAGTTCTCCCCCTCCGGCTGGGACTCAACCTCCCTCAAAGTTGCCGGAGGGGAAGGATTCTTCTAAGGAAAGACAGAAGGAGAGGCACAGGGAGAAGCACCACAAGAGGAGAGCCGAAACTTCCAGTTCGGCTCCTCCGTCTAAGTGGGCCTCCTCTGTGCCTTCTAGCTTTCCTCCTCCTCGGCTCCACTCCCCTCGGTTCTCTCCTGGACCCGAGGAGGAGGAGGCTAGCCCTTCCAGGAGGTCACCGAGGCGGCTCTCTAGGTCCGCTTCGGTGGCCTCCTCTAGATCAACCTTTTCTATGAGCGAAGCTGATATGGACCGGATGATGAGGAAATTCATCCAGGCCCAAATGCAAATGGGAGTGCTCCTAGCCCCCCCCCATCCGGGAGGGGCTTCGACCCCTTTTTTCGCCCCCTTAGCTCCTTCTCCGACCCATACCACGGGTTCGGAGCTATCGGCGCCGTGCAGATTTGGATCCGGGGGTGGGTCGGATCCGATAGGTCGGCGCACCTCGGATCCGTCCCATCCCTTGAGTGCTTCGGGTACTTCGGACCCGACCTCTCGGAGCCGAGGGCCGAGCCTCGGATCCGAGGGAGCTGGTGTGTCTTCGGCTCCGTTCAGGTCGGAGCACACTGGTCTCTCGGATCCGACGGTTTCGGCTCCGACTCCGATCCGCACGCCGGATCCGAGTGGGGTCGGCTCGGGCTTAGAGAAGCTGGCTCCCCTCGGCATTCAACGTTATGGAAAGGGCACTGTCGAGGACATCCGGACCCCGGTCCCTGCCACGGCTCCATCCCGCACTCCATTGCAGTTGGGCCAGGCCCCACCAGCCGGTCCCAGGGACAGCCCCTCGATGTCCCAAGTGGTTCCCTTGGAACATCCAACTGCTGAAGAGTACTCCTCGGACAGCCCCCCCGATGAAGTACCTCGGAAGCGTAAGTGCAAGAGGAGGCACATGGACTCCCCTGAGTCCGTCACTGAAGACACGGACTTGGATGAAGGGAAGGCTCCCTAGGTCATCCCCTGAGGACGTCTCATTTGGAGACATCATGGAGATGTTAAGGATCAGGGGGGGGTGGTCTGCCCCCAAGGCTTCTTCGGACGAGTCTGTGTTCTTGGAGGCATTCGAGGCGGGCCCTTCTACCTCTTGGGTGTCCCCTCCTGCTGACCCCCTGGTGGATCTTATATCCATCAGGGCATGGAAGGATCCGGACACCATTGAGCCTATCCCTAAGCACCCGGACCGCATTCTTTCTCCTCCATCAGACCGCACCCACTGGAGTAAGGGTCCCCCAGTAGATGCCATGATGATGGCTGCAGCCACGAAGAGGGAATTGGCCCAGGAGAGTCCCTCCATGCATCCTCCGGGCAAGGAGTCCCGCTCGATGGATCGCATTGGGAAGCGAGTTTTTAGTTCAGCGACCTTCTCCTTGAGAGCGCTGAACTACATGGCACATGTCATTAGGATGCAGTGGGATCTGATTAAAGAATACGCTGCATCTCCCCGAGTCCATCTCGAGTGAGGACAAACAGGTTTACTCCACCCGAATGGCCACTCTCAGATCAGTTTCCAATACATCTATGCGGCTGCTGTCTCATGCTACTGAGGGAGCCGCTAGAGCCAGCGGAGCAGGCCTAGTCATGAGGCGACAGGCCTGGCTCCGCCATTGTGATTTTGCAGAGCCCTTCAAGGCGACCTTCGAATGCCCCTTTCGATGGTTCTGCCTTGTTTGGCAAGACTGTTCGAGACATTAGTCCAGAGTGAAAAGGACGGGAAGACGCTGTCTGCCGTCGGAGTCCGCTTCTCAGCTCCCCAGAGGTCCTTCTCTAAGAACCAAAAGGGACAGAAGAAGATGTGGTTCGGAAGTCGCAGCAGTCCCAACCTGCTCCGGATAACCAGTCCTTCCGTGGCAGAGGAGGATGGGGAGGTCGTCGTGCCAGAGGCAGGGGGGCTCCTGGCAACTTTGGGTCCAGAGAACCCTTCTCTGAGAGACCCACGCAGCAGCCCTGAAGGGTTGCCCGGCTGTCCGTCTCTGGAGGCAGTCGGGGGGCGGTTTTCAATGCACCTGACTTCTTGGGAGTCCATAACAACAGACAGTTGGGTGCTTCGAGTTATATCCAGAGGATATTCAATACCCCTATTCAAGATTCCCAAATCTCGCAGCCTCCCAGATGTTCCACCCGACCAAAGGGAGGCGGCAGCTATCGAAATCAAGCAGCTGCTAGGAAAAAGAGCCATCCAGCGCGTCCCCCCAGATCAAACTGGATTAGGGTTTTACTCCAGGTTCTTTTTGGTGCCAAAGAAGACGGGGACTTAAGACCAATCTTAGACCTTTCCCAGTTGAACCTGTCAGTAACCAAGCAAACGTTCCGGATGGTCACCCTGCAATCTATACTCCCCCTCTTGAGGGAGAACGACTGGATGTGTTCCATAGACCTCAAGGATGCGTACTACCACATTCGGATGGACAGACGATCCAGGAGGTTTCTTCGCTTCCAGCTGGGAGTCAGTCATTATCAGTTCAGGGTCCTCCCCTTTGGTCTCACCTCAGCCCCCAGGGTGTTTACCAAGGTGCTAGCGGTGGTAGCGGCCCACCTGAGGCTCCAGGGATTACAGGTCTTTCCGTACCTGGACGACTGGCTCCTGACAGCATCATCAAGGCATCTTCTGTGCTCAGCCAGGGATTACTTTCTTCAACTAGCACCAAGGCTGGGTATCACGATCAACTGGGAGAAATCTTTTCTGAATCCCACTCAAATTATAGATTTCATAGGAGGAAGACTAGACACCAGATCAATGCGAGCCTTCCTCACCCCAGACCGTATCGCCAGCCTGAAGTGTCATGTGACAGCGATCCTGCAACCATCTCCAACTGCAGCTTCGGTCCTGAGGGCCCTAGGTTCTATGGCGGCAGCTATCCCGCTTCTCATTCATGCCCGTTTACGCATGCGGGTTCTTCAATGGACCCTTCAAGTACAGTGGTCTCCTCTTTGTTCGTCTCTAAACGCTCCGATTGCGGTCAGCAGAGCGTGCAGGGACTCCCTTCTTTGGTGGCTTCTTTCTCCGGAGCCCCTGGCAGGGAGACCTTTTTGCGCTGCATTTCCCGAGCCACAGTGACCACGGACGCTTCTTGCCTCGGGTGGGGGGGGGCATTCTGCGGGAAAGATTGTCCAAGGCACATGGAATCCCACAGAGACGTCATTGCATATAAATGTCCTGGAAATGAGGGCGGTGCTCCTAGCGTTGCAAGCACTTCACCACGTTCTTCCTTCAGGGACTATTGTGATTCAGACAGACAACATGTCGGTAGTCTGGTATATCAACAAGCAGGGAGGAACCAGGTCTTACCCCCTTTGTCGAGAGGCCATGAGAGTCTGGGAATGGGCAATTTCCACCAAGCGCTTTCTGGTAGCAACGCACATTCCGGGAAAGTCCAACATCCTTGCGGACAAGCTCAGTCGCACTATCCTTTCTCCACACGAGTGGTCCCTCAATCCTCAAGTAGCAAAGAAGATTTTTGCCGTTTGGGGGCAACCCTGTTGCGATCTTTTTGCCTCTCCCTCAAACGCCAAATGCGACAACTTCTTCGCTCTGCTTCCCCCACCAGGGGAGTTCCCGAGGGATGCTCTGGTGCATGCTTGGCCTCCCGGTCTCCTTTATGCCTACCCTCCACTTCCTCTGATGCAGAGGCTTCTGCAGAAAGCCAACAGTTTGGGGAGCAGAATGATTCTCATTGCCCCATTCTGGCCTCGACAACCTTGGTTCCCCTTTGTATGGTCTCACAAAATCAATCCACCATGGATTCTGGATCCAATTTCGGATCTCATCTCTCACCCTCTGGGAATGTCAGTTCCCAATCTGCGGACCCTGAAGTTGACAGCTTGGCTGCTCCAGTTCCAACCTTAATTAGGACTCGGTATCTCTTCACCGGTCAAGGCCATTCTAGTGGCTGCTCATAAACCTTCCACCAGACAGGTTTATCGGAGTAAATGGAAGAGATTCTCTATATGGGCAGGACAGAGAACTTTGGATCCTTTCTCAGCTCCTATGTCAGCGGTGCTGGATTTTCTAACAGACCTCTTTCATCAAGGGGCTAGTTCTTCCACGATTAAGGTACAATTGGCAGCTATCTCGCATTATCACATTGGTCATGACACAGCTCCCCTTATGACGGCGAAATTATGCAAAGCATTTCTCAAAGGAGTTTTTTTGTTAAGGCCTCCAGTCAAGGAGGTTGTACCACCTTGGGACTTGTCTTTAGTCCTGCAGGCCCTTACTGCTCCTCCCTTCGAGCCTGCAGCTTCTGCTGATTTAAAATACCTTTCCTGGAAGACTGCCTTTCTGGTAGCTATCACTTCAGCCAGAAGGGTGTCTGAGCTTCAGGCTCTGTGTGTCAAACCGCCTTATCTTTCTTTCTACCCTGATAGGGTGTGCCTCAGGACCAATCCATCTTTTCTTCCGAAGGTCTCTTCTGAATCCAATATTAACCAGTCAATCAATTTGCCGGTGTTTTTTCCCCAAGTACTCAAACAAAGGAGAATACAAATTGCATTCCTTGGATGTTCATAGACAATTACGTTTTTATATTAACAGAACAGCTGGCCACAGGAAATCAGATCAGCTGTTCGTCTCCTTTGCTAAATTTGCTCTGGGTAAAGCAGTATCTAAAGTCACTCTATCTAAATGGATTGCTAATTGTATTCTGCAGGCATATGACACTTCAGGCAGACCTGCTCCTCAGAGGGTTACGGCTCATTCTACTAGGGCAGTTTCTACGTCAGCCGCCTTTAAGTCCCCTGTTTCATTGGATGATATCTGCTGCAGCTACTTGGGCCTCGCCTCATACTTTTATTTCTCATTACAAGGTGGATGTTGTTTCTAGAGGAAGAGCATCCTTTGGCTCAGCGGTGCTCGAACATCCTTCCATGATGGCCGCCCAAGATTCAGGTAGCTAGGGACTCTGTCCCACAGGTTGCAGACGAATGAAGTCTGCCTACTTCAGATTTAGAAGTTATGTACTCACCATAACGTTCCATCTGAGTAGGTGACTTCATTCGGATGTAACCATCCTCCATCCCCTGACCTTTATAGAGCGAGTATTTATGCTGTTTTAGTGTACTGTTGTCAGTATTTTGAGGCAAACTCAATCTGAGGTCAGTCAGGGCTTGGCAAGGGGTTATGGGTAAGAGGGAGGAGCTAGGAGCTCGGAGCCTAAGCTTTTGAATTGCCGGCTCAGATCCGAGGTCGGATCCGATACCCACAGGTTGCATCCGAATGAAGTCACCTACTCAGATGGAACGTTATGGTGAGTACATAACTTCTAATTAGGTTATATATGTCAATATATGTGAAGTATAATGTTTGTTAATGTTAATTTAATACAGTTTAATTATTTTTGTATAAATGTAAATTTGCCTATGTCACAAGTCATAATTCAATAAAGATGTTTTAAAAATGACCAAATGACATTCTTATATCCTCTGAAAAAGTTTTGACCACTTGCAGTTGTGCTTTCAGTTCCTCAGTTGATGAACTATACAGTTTTAAATCATCTACAAAAAGAAGATGAGAAGTTTTTATACTTTGTTATTTTCTGGGAGCCAAATTGTAGCCATGACCTAATCTGCTAAGCAGACTGTGGCTGTGTGTGTGAGCACATGTGCAGATACATACTTGTGTATGTGTGTATAAATATATGTGCTTTTGTACTTTTAACTAGTTAACTGGGTTCTTTTCACTGGGTGGATGTAGTCTATGTAGGTATGGCATGGAAGAAGACTCCATATTAATAAGTAAAGTATTTATTAGTAATAAAATGAGTCAAAATCCATTTTAATAAAAAAATATCAATAGGTAAAATAGACTGTGAAACAATTTCACATCTGTGTGCAGAGGAAAGGCATTTTATCCATGTATATCTTTATGCATGGCATAATAATGTTGTATACTGTAGCTGTGTTACAAAAGTTTGAGGTATATTACTGAGTCCAAAAGTCTGTTCAGCATTGTTCAGAATCAGTATCTGAAGTGATACTTAGTGGTGCAAGAATTGAATATACATGTTATAAGTTATTCAACTCATCCTCGTTGAAACCAGATGTAACAAAATTAATATTTTTTATATTAGAGCTGTATGGAGCCATTTACAAAGTGTAAAATTAAGAACAAGGATGTTACCCTGGTTTCATATACAATGCAATGGTGCTATGTAAGGCATAGATTCTGCAGCATGTTTTTTAATTCAGTAATGTAAGTTGACTGGTAGAGAGTAACTAAGTTCCTTGTATCCTAAACTATAGATGTTTTGGAGCTGTGGAGAAGATTTTTGATTAGAATATCTGAGTGAGTATTTTCCAATTTAAAAGTGTGGATAGATCCTGCATTGGTTTAGATGCAGCAGTTTAAATGCAAACATCTGTTGTTCATAGTGTACTCTGTTTTTGAAATTCATCTGTCCTCTATTTTTCATATAATTGCAGTGATGTGTAGCTGTGAGAAGGCTGTGTTCAAACTTGGCATCCTGTCTATATGTAAAACCTAGATTTTTGCCCATGTATGTTTTAGATTGCTTATAGTTTAGAAGCCATGGAGCAGCTCTGGTGTGAATGTCACTTCCTCAGGGACCAGTCAGGTTTTTTAGAGCAAACTATAACAATTAATACAGGGAAAGCATTCAACAGAGTAAGCTGTGATTTTATGAGCAGGACAATGGAAACATTTGCATTCCCTGATACAGTAATAAGGTTAAATAAGAGGATATATGAAGGATTGGAGGCAATAATTAAAGTGGGAGGGTTCCTGTCTGATAAGTTGTGTCTGAACAGAGGAACCAGACAGTGTCCTCTTTCTCCTTTGTTATTTGCTTCACATTTACAACCCCTGGCAAAGAAAATAAGGAACTTAGAAATTCAAGGATATAACTGGTATGGTAATCAAGAAAATTTGGCTTTGTTTGCAGATGATATTATTTTGTTCCTGATAAATCCAGAAAAGGACATCTCAGTGATGTAGAACATTTTGAGACCATTTCTAGTATTTTTGGGATACAAAATTAATGAAGATAAAACAAAGGCTATAGCCATAAGTTATGTACTCACACATGAATTGGTTCAGCAATACCCGTATTTATGTTGACACAATAAGTTGAAGTATTTAGGAATATGGATTAAAAAGGCTTCTTTTATGGCAGGTAAGGTAATGGATATGGATAGTTGGAAGATAGCAGTGAAAATGTTTTTAGTACCTTTAGTTTTATATACAGGTTAGGCATTCCTTTTTCAACCAGAGGAGAAGTTGTGGAAAATAGAGTTGAAAGAATTTATCTGGGAGTGGAAGAAGCAAGAGTAAAGTGGGAAAAGTTGAACCTTCCAACAGAACGAGGTAGTTAAGAATTCCCTGATTTGAATGGATATTTTAGAGCTTCATAGTTAATAACACAACCAGAAGGTTAGAATTCAAAATGGAAAGGGATTATGATGAAGTGTGTGCATGTGCGCACACGCGCGCGTGGGTTCAAGAAATAATGAGAGACTGTGATTTTGGATGCAGATCCTTAAAAAGAACAGCAACAGCCATGCAGAATATTGTATTCATAAAGTATCAGAAAGTATTTTAAGAACTAACTCTACACGACAATGGAGAAAGGAGCTTTTGCCAATAGGGTTGACTGCAAGTAGAAATAGAGAGAATAGGCAAGAGGGGTCTGGAATTTACTAGTGAAAACTTGCAAAGGAATCAAGGTATTGGGAGCAAATTACTTGAGAGGTAAAGGTAATAGAATGAAAGGAAGCCAAGAAGACATTTGGACTGCAGGCTTAGAGATTTCTTTCCCAACAAGGGATTGATATCAGTGTATAGCCAAAAAGAAGGGGTTATGGGAATCCTATGTGAAAGACCTGATCTGGTAAACATTTTAGATGTATCTAGAACAGAAACTGCTGTTAAAAATGGATAATTAGCAGGGTATATAAGATATTACACCATAATTATAAGAATCAATCAGAGGAGGTTTAAAAAGATTAGGAAGAGAGATTGGATAAGCAATGTACAATGGAACAAGTAGTTTGTATGCAACAAAGTCCAGAAGGTTTGGGATATTTGCTTGGAATTGTTGTCATAGGTTTTTGTATATTCTAAGCAGACTTCAAATAATGTTTCTTCAGGTAGATGGCAAATGTTAGAGGTGTGATGGTTAAGAAAGAGATAACTGGAAACATATATTCTGGGTGTGTAATAAGTTGGCAGAGTTTACAAATTTCCCTACATAGCACTGTATACAAAATATTGGGTCATCAAATGGGTGTAATTAAGGCAATGATTCTTTTGAGCTGGGACATAGGATCTGAATTGCCTAGACATATAAGGCCTTATTAAATTTAAATCTGATGGCTGCAAAAAAAGCAATTACTAGAAAATGAAAATCAAAATCTAAACCAACTGTATTTGACATATTAAATATTGTAGCAGAGATAAAAAATGGATGTGGGGTCTTTAGAAAAGAGAAAGAACAAATGTGGGAGCAATGCATGCAAAATAATGTTCAAGAGTAGGAGTGAGGTTTAAGGGGAGGCAGGATTTGAGCAATTTATGTAATGTTGGACTGATGATAGGTCTAAAACAAGAACATATGTGATGCATAATGTATGTAACTGGAAATGTTATGATGCTTTGTTTTCTTTATATAAAATATATGTTTGCCTATGTCTTAAGTAATAATTTAATAAAGTTGTTAACAAAAGAATCAATCAGAGGAGGTTAGTAATGATTGGGGAGGAAGAATGGAAATGCAATATACAAAGGAACAGTGGGAGGACATTTGTACAGCTTCCAAGTATACAATAAAGTCCAGAAGATTTAGGATTTTTGTTTATAAATGTTTGCTTAGGTATTTTTATACCCCAAGCAGACTTCAGAGAATGTTCCTCAAGTAGGCAGCAGAGGCTGGAGATGTGATGGGAGAAAAGAGGTAATTGGGAAGATGTTTTTGGGAATGCAATATCACTTTTTAAAAATGTCATGTTTAATAAAAAACATGTTAAAATGCTTTAGTATGTAAAGTGCTTTTAACTTGCATTTTGTTTCCTTAAGTAAAAGTTTGTCACATTACTTGAAGGAAAGACCCTAATAAGTGGTGATCCCTATGTATTTTGAACTTTCAAGCCTTTGTATAGGGCCTGAGCATTTTTGGTTTCTTTCATGGTTTGGATGAGGTCTAAAATCTTCAATTACGTTTTTGGTCACTTTGTGTTATTCTCATGCAAGGCACCTTTTAAATAGAACAAAAACACAAACATAAAACAGTCTAAATACAAGTGCTTGATATAAATAAATGATCAGGAGTTTAGTTATAATGGATGAAAAGACAGATTCAAAAGCTTGTATTAAGTCTTCAAAAAACTTTATTGAGCCATATGAGCATTAACCCCAGTGTAGATATCTTTCTTACAGCTGTGTACTTAGTAAAGATTTTTGTCTTTCTCTGATACTTAAAAATGACGAGTACACACCAATTCTTCAGTGCATTGCATTACAATTAAAAGGTAACATTATATATAAAATCAGGAGACTGTGAGCTAAAAAATACAGACAAATGTTGTTAATCTCTGCCTCTCTCTCTCTCTGCTTCAGCCCAGATACATTTTGGATGAAAGAGACAGGGCTATGAAAGGATTTCTAAGAAGTCTGGAAGGAATTCTTCCCCTTCGTCCAAAAGCTACTACTATTGGAAGACATGAAGACTCTGATATTTATTTACATGTAAGCAATTGTTTAATTTTTTTTTTGTAATGTACCTTTAACCATAGACATGAAAATACCAATAGGCCAAGTGACTCCGCACATTTTCTTTTTTACTATGAACTCGAGAGCTGTTAAATCACCTCTGTGTCTTCTCATATTTAAGGTAAATTGCACCATCTTGAACGTAGTATGTTTCTCCTCTCTTTTTCTGCTCTGGGACTGTTTAGTAAATTTTCTGGATATTATGTGAAGAATACCATCACATAGGACTATATTCTACTCCTTTTCTGGTCCATGACTATTCTATATCATTAAATATTTTTTTATTAATGACACTGGGTTTCCACACTGTGGTTATGCATCAGAAATAACCAATGATTTCAAGCGTATTGCTCTTTAGTGTCCTTAACTCCAGGTAGGGTTGCCGCCTTTGTTGTTGTTAAAACCAGACCAGGGCCACAACCCAATCCCTCCCATTTCATGATGTCATAGTCCTGTCAGGGGGGAGGAATGTTCTTTTTTCCTGGTTTGCAATACATTTCTTTTACAGAAAAGCATAGTAAATCTGCTGATTTAACAAACACCTATAGTCAGTTTGTTTTTTGAAACAGAATACTGAAGTTTGTACAGTGTTTTCTGGACTACTAGCCAATCAGTTTGATGCCCAGATAGTTTGGAAAAAAATGGAGAGGTGGCAACCCTTACTCCATGGTTAACATGCTAGTCTCTCCTTGTATAAATTTTCACTCAGGTTCCATTTCCTTTATGCTGCTGTTGTTTGAACTGCCTATTTCTATTTTGCAGTAATAAATCTGACAGTTGTATTAAGTAACACAATATTCCATGTAATATGGCCTCCCTGTTTTTTTCTATGGAAATACTCTTCTCAGTGTATTACAGATCTGGATTATCTTCTTATAAAATTATATATTTTCCATGTCTGTTTCTTTTGTGCATGTGAGCATGTGTATGTGTGCAGTTAGTCTCATGATGAACACTATATAGTTTCCTAATTGGTTATTGCATTCCACATACATAATACTGTAATTATCAGCAGCCAGTAGAATGCCTTGTAATGGTGGAACTAGCATACTGTTTCCACTCTTGCTTAATAAGCAGTGTCCTAAATTATTTAGCCTGCGATATTCTTTATAATTTCTGTTGTAGTCCTAATGTGTTGTTCAGAATGTCTAGAAGTTCATTCAACTGGATATATACAAAAAGTGCTGTCTCTATAAGTGACTGCACTTCTTGAAATAAGGGTAACATTAGCTCTGTAGGCTGAAAAACTGAATCATAGTTATTATTCTGTAATGCGTTTAATTAGGTAAGCAGAAAGTACAACAATTAAAAAACACATCAAAATGTATGTTCGGTATATTGATCACTGCTGCAGTAGTGTACGCTATACATACTATCCTGTATAGGATGTAACAGCTGGCCAGCTTCTAAAACTTCAGGGCATCTTTCATACGCCCAATCTGTTTGGGTGCCAAGCCCTTCAGAGCTTTCCTGCCACTGAACAGATCACTGGTCTGCAGGCTTTCAGGAATCAGCAGCCCACTTGTGCTGTTTCATTGCTGGGCAGGTAAGTCCCCTTTGGGGAAAAACCTTACACGTATTATTTTTAATGTTTAAATTTACTTTTCTGTATGGGAAAGTATGTTTTATACTAGGGATATGTCTTTTTGTTGAATGTCACATAACTTTGCTCTTCTTTTAAATGGGAGCGTATTTGTTGTGTTTGATAATTAAAAGTTGATTTAAACATTCTATAACCTTTTTTCTGTGTCGAAAATGTGTTTAAATTACATTCAGGGGATAGTAAAGTGTATTAGACTGCTTTTTTATTGGGAAAAGTGACTTTATGCTACTTTTGAAATTTTACAGGCTTGTGCTGTTCAGATTCCCCAGGAAAGGGACACCATGTTCGGACTGACCATGGAACAAAGTACCAGTCCAATGGGTGGTGCTTCTTCCAGCTACAAAAAGAAAGAAATAAGCTATCAGCCTTTGTCGCCACAGCAGACTAGTAATTTGCCTCAGCTGCAGGTGGGTGACTGCTGTGGTCATTTATTACTGCCAGTGTGCACTGGGGGGTTTACTCACGTCCTTTGCGGTTGTTGAGCTCTGCACTGTGGGTAAGGGTGAGCCAATCTTTTTGGTCTTGTGAGCAGGCACAAGGAAGTTTTCCCTGTTGTGTCAGAATGCTGTGCCCATCCCTGGGGAATCTGTTACTGCCATTAGTAACACAGTTGGCCCCATTTTTCCTGTCAAAAAGAAACCGAAAACCATGCACATATTTACTCCTCCTGAATTTTCTTTAGATAGGAGCAGTTTACTGGGTCTGGCTCAAGATTTAATTCAGGCTATTCATCATTCTTGTAAAGTAGTTTTTGGTAAAAGAAAGAGGAATTCATCTTTTCCTGAATTGATTCACGATTCTGAATTTGAACAGGAAGATGCAGGGATGAATACATTTTTTTTTCTTCAAATGTCTGATTTAGACTCAGAGTAGAGCTCAGTTTCTGTTTCACTCTGTGGGGGTTCCGGTTCTCTGAGACTATTGCTAGAATATGTCAGTGTTTTCAGTGGGAGAACACTGGGGTTTCTCAGTCCCTCCAAAAATATTATGAGCTGTTGAAAAAGGATTTTACAGAACCTACACTCATTTCTTCTGTTCTGTCTGTTTTTGAGGATATATGTGCTACTGCCTGCTGTTTTTCTAATAGTCAATCAACTGCCCCTAAAATGTCAGACATGCTGTATAACATTCCTCAGTATTTTACACTTTCATACACTTGTCCCAAATCTGAACCAGCAGTTGTAGCTTTGATGCCACCACTGCTAAGCACTAAGTTAATTCCAATCCTACTCTTTCTGATAAGGATAGGAACATTATTGATAACTATGGGAAAAGGGTATATACTTCTGCAAATATGATTTTCAGAGTTTTGAATTATCAGGCTCATAAGTTAAAGTTTGTTCTGACAAATTTTGAAAGTATGGGGAATGTTTTATCTGCAGTTTCTTTTTGTGAGGAAAAAAATCTGCTATTGTGCAGGTCACTATAAGTTGTGTACAGTGTGCGTATGACTGTTGATGCTTCTTCCAAGGCTATGGCCACTAGTACTGTTTTGAGGAACTTTGCATGGTTGCATTCTCAGAAATCTCCCAGATGATGTTACAAATGAGGTTTTTAATTCTCCCTTGGATAGAGATTTAGTGTTTGGCCCCTCTGCTGCAGAGGTCATCAAAGTGTGCTGAAAGGGGCAAGCTGATCCAGGGAATCTCTAACGTTTTTCAGGCCTCCTTTTTCAGGTTTTCCGAGAGATTCCCTATTTCCTCATTGAATTTTGGCAAAAAATAAATAAATAAATAAATAAATAAACAAACAAACAAAAAAAAAAAAAACAGAATAAACAAATAAACAGCCTCAACAAAATACAGGTAAATGGACATTAAGAAGAAATGGGAAGGGGGTTCGAAAAAGAAGTCTGGAACCTCCCAAAACCAAGAACAGTTAAGTTTGAATGAAAGTTCAACAGACCCTGTGAACCGTACCCACTCTTGCCCCACTTTTTTTTCTTCTAGGAAAATCTGAATCTCCATTTCCTATTTTGGCAACAGATAGTTCAGAGAAATGGGTTATGAAAATCATTCATCAAAGTTACAGATGGCATTTGGAGTAAATTTCTCCTTTCCCAGGGGGTTACTCCTCATCCTCCTGGATCAGTCTCTCTTCCTTCCAGCAGTTCTTCATCACATGTGTGATGGAACTAGTTCCTCCTCCTCAGGAGGGGAAGGGATTTTATTCAAGGATGTTCCTGGTGCCAAAGGAAGAAAATTCTCGGAGGCCATTTCTGGATCTTTCTTTTCTAACCCTGTTTGTGATAGTGCTCACATTAAAAATGATGTCACTTCACAACCTGTTACCTCTTCTTTCTCTGTTAAGTTTCCTGGCAACACTAGACTTAAAAGATGCTTATCATCAAACACCTGTTCATCCAGACTTCAGGCCTTTCTTAAGGTTTTGTGTGTCTGGATCACATTATCAGTTCTCTGCCATACCCCTTGGACTATCCACTGCTCCAAGAGTGTTCACAAAGTGTTTAGCTCCAACTACAGCTACTGCAGGCTGCATGGTGTCCACATGTTTCCATGTTTAGATGACTTGCTTATCTTTACAGAAGTCTTTTTCAAAGTATCAGGAATCTCTCTGTTGGGTGAGAGATCGCTTACACAAACTGAGATTCCAAGAGAACACTCAAAATTCTTTATTGAGTCCTTCATGCAGAATTGCATTACTGGGATGTCAACTAGACACCTCAGTTCAAAGAACGTTACTTCCACAGGAAAAAATATATCTTTATCTATATCTATTTCTATAGTTTTCTACTGGAACTCACATTCACTGCAAGGAAATGCCTCAGGATTTTGCGTTTCATGGCATCTATAATTCTCATTATACCCCTGGCAAGACTCCACATGAGAAAGATTTAGTAGTATCTGAAATCTCTTTGGTCCCAGCAGTGATGGAAGGAAAGTATTCCTTTCCTAGGGAGTTATTCCTCATCCCCTTTATGTGTTCAATTACCAGTGCTGGGGGTTTGCTTGAAGATAAATCTTTTTGTGGAGACAACACATATCCTTAAATCCAGGTCTCCCCTTTTCCTTCCCTGTTCCAAACCAGTCAGTCAGCACAGATGCTTCAGACTTTCATTGGGAAGCAGTTTCAGGAGGGATAAAAGTGTAGGGGGTATGGGACACCAAGGATAGAAACAAGCACATAAATATCAAGGCAATGCTTGCATTTATAAAGGCACTCAACTCCCTTAACCATCTTTGGTCTCTGGGACCTGCTAAAGTGGTTTCAGACAATACCGCAGTCATGCAATACATCAACAGCCAAGGGGGAACAAAGTCATACCCTCTTTGATGACTAGCTATGTTAGCTTGGGATATAGCTTCTCAGCACAATCTCACTCTACAGGCATCCTACATTCCATCAGAGCAAAACTGTGTGGCAAACAAAATGAGCAGGACCAGGGCAGTCCCTCATGAATGTAAATTAGACTGGGGGTCTTCTAAGATTTGATTAATCTGTTAGTAGTTCCACAGGTAAACCTTTTTGCCTCCTCCCTGGACAATCATCTGGCAAGATTCTGTTCCAGGACTCCATGCAGGAAGACCTGGAAGACAGATCTCCTTTCCTTTCCTTTTCTTTTTCTTGGATAGAAATCTTCCTGTATGCTTTTCCACCCTTTCCACTAATATCCAGGGTTCTTATGAAGATTCAGAAGAAATCTATCAAGATCATTGTGGTGACTCCCTTCTGGCCCAGGCAGCTGTGATTCTGCCTTTTTTTGGAAGTGGCAAAGGGCAATTACCACAGGCTTCCTTACAGACTCACATCATAACAAGAGTTTGACACATCCTATCATCAGTTAATGCCAATTGACTGCCTGGATAATAGGACCTTAATTCCTTTTAGGAACCTGTTTATTGAGGACGTGCGGCAGGTACTAATGGAAACAAGAAAGCCCTGCTACTAGAAAATCATATATTTGAGAAAGATTTTCTAGTTGGCACCAGGAATCATAGTCTAAGCACCTGCTCTGTACTAGTTGAGTGGAAAACAGCCACCGTTATTCCCTTGCACAAAGGTGGTGCTTCCACTGACCCCGGGAAATATAGACCTATTAGCCTGACTTATATGCAAGGCCATGGAGCAAATCATCATGGACCTTATCAACAAAGATATTGGTAATCTCCAAACACTTGACCCTATTCAGTTTGGATTTGTCAAATGGAGATCATGCCTGTCAAACCTGGTGGACTTCTTTGAGACAGTCACCAAGGCCCTGGATGAGGGAAAATCTATGCATACAGCCTACCTGGACTTAGCCAAGGCATTTGACACAATCCCCCACTCAGGCATGATTGACAAACTCACCCAACAAGGCATCAACCCTTATATCATTAGATGGGTTGCTAACAGCAGACCTGTAACCAGTTTTATTCCTGTAACCAGTCCTGGGACCTCTACTGTTTGGAATCTATTTCACCTAAGTACAAGCAAAAACTAAAGGTCTATGGCTGACAAAGTTTGCTGATGACTGCAAACTGGGAGTGGTCATAGAATTGCCAAATGATGTCAACATCATACAAGGGGGTCTTATACAAACAAATGATTGGTGCCAAAGTCATGACCTTAAACTCAATGCAAAACAATGTATTAGCATTCCTTTTGGTAAAAGTGGTGTTCCTGATAACTGCCACATGAATAGCAACACCTTATGCATGGACTCTGTGGTGACAGACCTGGGCACGCAGGTTGACAGCAACCTTACCTTTGACCACCATGTCTCCTCAGTGGTAAGAAGAACATTCTGTATTGCTCATTTCCTAAGTAAGGGCATTGCCACCTGAAAAAAAGAAGTTATTACTTCCCTGTACTCTTCCCTCATCAGGCCAATAATTGAGTACAGCGCCCCTTTTGGTATGTACCTTTCTAAGCACCTGCAGCAATTGGAGAAACTACAAAGGTTCCTCACAAGCAAAATTCATGGTCTTCACCATCTGTCCTATGGGGATCATCTGACATCACTGTCACTTTATTCTGTGTTATATAGACTACTTAGAGGTGATCTCTGCCTTGCATATAAGGCAATCTCTGATCCTGCATTACTAGAAATGCTTCATATCCAAAAGTCAAATGGTACATGGGTTACTCACTCTAAAGACCTTAACATGGTATGTCACATTAATAAAACCTGCTGGAGGGACAGATTTGTCTCCCAGAGGTTACCACACCTTTGGAACAGACTTCCATTTCATGTCAAACAGAGTACCTCATTGGCCCTCTTCAAACTCAGTCTGGAATATTGGATGGGTGACCATAAATTCACCCTGGGGGTTCCATCTGTGTCCCTCTTGGATGGGGGCAATACTTGCTGATCGTGGAAATAAAGGTAAAACTTAGCTAGGCTTGTAAGGGCCCTAGGGCCATTAGCCTAGTAACTTTCTATGATCACATGACCCATGACACACCTGAAAATTCCTTTCTTGTCATCTGATGCATCAAAAGAGGGGAATTATTAAGGGGCAGTATACAAGATTAGCCCGTATGATTTCTAGTGAAGATATGTTCTTTAAGGAAAGTGAACATTGAAAAGGGATGTTTACAACTAGAGGATACCCCTCTGATTTAGTTGATTTAATATGCAGGGAAGTCCTCCATAAGAGACAGCAGAGAAAAGTGAACCCTATTTTAACTGATAATAAAGCTTTAGTATGTCAAAGAGAACATAATGTTGAATATAATTGTTCATTTATCACTACTTTTACTGAGAAATATAGCATTATTCATAATATTATTAAGCAAAATTAGACAATTTTTCGAGCTTTTGAAGGGGTTGCTGATATTTTGGGGACTAAACCAGTATTTGTTACTAGAAAAGCTAAGTATATAAAGAACATGTTGGAATTCAATGACAAACTTTTACTACTTTTAGTGAAAGGGCTTGGGGTACTTATAAGTGTGGTACCTGCAATCAATGCCAATACATTTTAGAAAAAATGAAGTTTTCATTGATGGTATTAAGGTTAAAACACATTTTTGTAATTGTAAATTGGTTGGAGTGGTATATGTGGCACTATGTAAAGAGTGCCCAAGTTTTTATGTTGGAAAGACTATCCATAGTTTTAAAGATCGTATCTACGAACATATCTATGAAATCAAACACATGAAAACTACAAATGCTTTATAGAGTCATTTGGAAAAGCATCCAGACCATGGTTTTTCATTTTGTGGTATCAACACTATACACTTAAATTTGCTGGGAGGGCCGTTGGGTGATAGGGTAGAATGCAGGGAATTGTATTGTCAATTGAAATTAAACACCACTTCACCCCCACGTTTGAATGAATCTTTATCTATAGCTTGTGTTTTGAGACTTTATTAGGCTGTGTGTATTTTTAGGGTAGGGTTAAGATGTCTTTAAGGAATTTTTCAGGTGTGTCATGGGTCATATGATTTTATAGGAGGGTTATTTAAACCCATCTTTTGTGACTGTTCTTAATTCTGATGAAGTGTATATTATATGCACACGAAAGCACAACATTTTTGTGAATAAAACGTTTTTTGGCTGGTTTCTGGTCGTACTTCAGTTTGGATTTAAGCAGTTGGTTGGTTTTTCAACTTTCTATGATCCTATGAACATAACCAACAAACATTACTCAAGCCCCAATACCCTAGCCCAAAGGTTCCTGGAGTTCATAAACTCAAATGCTATGGAACAACTTGTCACCATTCCCACAAGAGGTGAAAATATACTAGACCTGATCATCACAAACATGGGAACAAAATGCTCCACACTGGAAGTATATCCCTCATTGGTGAGATCAGACCATAAACTAATCTCACTGGAGATCCACATCCCGCCCCACCCCCAACAAAAGACCACAGTGAAGAACTTCTCAAAAGCCAACTTCACACTTCTTAAGACTGGTGTGGTATCCTTCAAGGCCCCTGAGCCATTGGAAACCACAACCCACGCTGCTGAATCCCTTACAAATGCTTTCTACGAGCACCTCCAGGATTGCATGGATCAAGCAATCCCAAATAAAATCAAGACCCTTTCCACCAAAGGCAAGCGCCGATCTGGTGGACCCCAGCCATAAACAAACTTTACAACAAGAGGAGAAAGCTACTACAAGATAGAGCAAAATCCCTAAAAGGGAAGACATCTCTGATCAATACTAATAAAAAACTACGATCACTCATAAAATCATCCAAGGCCAACTTTGAGAGAAAAATCGCCAAGGACTCAAACGACAATCATAAGGCCTTCTTTAGCTATGTTAGAAATCTGGGTGGAAACTCCCAGATATGCTCAGAATTAGTCCAAAATTATACAAAAATCACTGAACCCACAGACATTGCAAACATACTGGCAGACAGGTTCAGTGAAAATTCCCAAAAGGAGAAATATCTATCCCAGCAGAGTGTAGCCTCCCAATCATCTCAAATGCCCAGGTGAGAGCTGCTCTCTCTAAAGCTAAAAACACAGCATCAATGGGACCGGATGGTGTCCCCGCTGTGAGCTACATGAACTCAATGAGGAACTAAACCCACACATAAGGCTGCTGTTTAATCTTAGCCTTACCACAGGATACGTACCCAAAGAGTGGTGCACGACAACTGTGGTCCCACTCCACAAAGGCAGTGCTTCTACGGACCCTGGTAATTACCGCCCCATAAGCTTAACAAGCCTGGTCTGCAAAGCTATGGAGAGGATCATAATGGAACTCATAAATAAAGACATAGGGGACCTACAGACATTGGATCCTACCCAATTCGGCTTTGTCAAGGGCAGATCATGCCTCTTGAACTTGGTCAACTTTTTTTGAAACAGTCACCAAGGCCATTGATGAAGGTAAGGCAGTTCACACAGCCTACCTTGACCTTGCAAAAGCTTTCGACAAAATACCCCACTCGGGTATCATAGAAAAGCTCACCAGCTTAAATGTAAACCCATATGTCACAAGATGAGTTGCAAACTGGCTCAAGGACAGAACCCACAGGGTTAGAGTTGCTGGTGCCATGTCAGACTCCAAGCCGGTCACAAGCGGTGTCCCACATGGATCAGTCCTGGGCCCACTCTTGTTCGGCATCTACTTTTCAGAAGTGCAGGCAAACATAGGAGGATTGTGGCTGACAAAGTTTGCAGATGACTGCAAACTGGGCGCCATAGTTGAAAATCCATCAGACACAGATATCCTTCAGAGAGGTCTCATAGAAATGGATAACTGGTGCCAGAGCCATGGCCTTAAGCTAAACACCAAAAAATGTATAGTCATACCCTTTGGTAAAAACAAGGTAACCCCAAGTTACCACATAGGTGGCAATCCATTAAGCACAGAAGAGGTTATCAGGGACCTGGGGACCCAAGTTGACAGTAACCTTTCTTTTGACACTCACATTGCCAAAGTGGTTAGGAGGACCTTCTACATTGCCCACCTGATTATGAAGGGATTCACATCCAGATCAAGGGAGGTCATTGTTCCCCTGTACTCTTCACTTATCAGACCAATGATTGAGTACAATGCCCCATTCAGAATGTATCTTACCCGACACCTGCAGCAATTGGAAAGACTGCAAAAGTTCCTCACCAAAAGGCTAAAGGGGCTCAAAAATATGCCATATGCTGCCCGACTGAAGAAACTCCAGCTCTATTCAGTTGCATACCATCTGCTCAGAGGTGACCTGTGCCTGACATACAAGGCCATGTCCAACCCGGAATTAATGGACATGCTCCACCTCAAAAAATCCAAATCCACCAGAGCCACAAGAGCAAGAGACTTAAACCTCAACACGGATATAAATAGGACGTATTGGAGGGACAGATTCATCACCCAGAGACTCCCTATGCTGTGGAACAGAATCCCAGTCCATGTGAGACAGAGCACCTCGCTGGCTCTGTTCAAGAGGAATCTTAACCAGTGGATGGGAGATCGTAGGTTTACCCCGGGGATCATCTCTGTATCACTGCTGGACAGAGGCACAGCAAACTAATGGGTATAGTATTCTTCAACCTAAGGGGTGGTGAAAGCCACACAACTCTGGCTAGACTTATAAATGCCCTAGGGCAGATAGCCTAGTATGAACCTATGAACCTATGAACATTCAGGACTAGTTGTTCTCTGGTTGTACAATATTTATGTCAATTACTATCCTATGGACTTTTTATTCCTCTGTTAAGATTAATTTATCAGTCATTTCAGTATGTCTGCCACTGGCTCTTCCTCTTTCAGTGCAGTCTCATGTCAAAATGATCTTTAAAGCGGTTTTACATGAGATGCCCCAAGAAAATGGGTGGCCCCTCCTTGGGATCTTAATTTTGTGTTAGACAAGCTAACACTTGCTCTATTTGAATGAGCTAACCTGGCTAACTTCAAGTTCTTAACCTGGAAAACAGTTTTACAGATTGCTCTGACCTCTGCAAGAAGAGTATTTGAGTTGCAAATTCTTATGGTGAGTCAACCGTTTCTCATTTTACATAGAGATACGGTTTCTTTGAGAACCAATCCTTCATTTATGCCTAATATCGGAGCTTACTTTAAGTGAAATTATCCATCTCCATGTTTTCTTTTCTGAACCTAAAAGTAAGGGAGAGAGGATGCTCCATACCTTGGATGTCCACAGACAACTCTAGTGCAATCTTGACAGAACTAAATCTTTCTGATCTTCCTGTGTCAGAAACAGACTATTTCCAAATGGTTGCCTAAGGCTATTACTTTTTGTTATACTTATCATGACAAAACTGTTCTAGGCAGAGTCAAGTCACAGTCTACTAGGGCCTAGATTCATCTATGACTTTTTGGAAAGGGATAGATTGCCAAATTATTCTAGAAACTGCTACTTGGTTCTCTGTACATACTTTTACAAAGCACTATAAGCTTGATGGTATACATGGATTTGAGTGAACGGCAGATGGCCGATCGGAAAACGTTCGACAGCAGTTCTGCGAATGCACAGAATTGCGAACACAATGTAGCCGAAATGCAAAATATCCCCCCTTTTTGACCCATGGTAGCACTTGTTTAGGTGGTAGAGCACTCGAAAATGTCGAATTCCAAATTTTTTATGATATTCCGAGCGTCAACCCCTGGAGCTTCGACATATAGGTTTGTGGAAACCAGGCTTCGACCATCAGTCGCTCGGTCATATGAATGTAAACTAAGCTTGATTCATTCTTTAGGTTCAGATCAAGCTTTGCTAGCACCATTATCGAGGGACTTCTGGACTCTTCTCCTTCCATCTCCCAAATGCAGTTAGCCAAGGTAATCTACCCATATAGCCAAGGCTGTTGCAGCAGTAATCAAATCGATGAACATAGCATACTTGTCTAAGTAAAGCTTGCCATAACAGTAGATAGGTTCATAGGTAGGTACTAGGCTATTGGCCCTAGGGCTATATAAGCCTAGCCAAATGTACCCTGGCTTTCGCCACGCAAGAAAATTATTTTCCTGTGCCACTGTTGAGCAGAGCCACAGAATTGATCCCTGGGGTGAATTTCCTATCACCCATCCAATCATCAAGATTTTTCTTGGAGTGCTAATGAGGAGCTTTGTTTGATATAGATAGGTAGTTTGTTCCAGAGTATGGGAAGTCTCTGGGACAGGAATCTATCCCTCCAGCATGTTCTGTTTATTGTGGTGACGAGGTTTAGGTCCCTAGAGCGTGTAGCTCGTAGGGATTGGGATTTCTTTAAGTGGAGCATGTCTAAAAGCTGTGGGTTTGACATAGCTTTGTGTTTTAGGCGGAGATCGCCTCTGAGTAGGTGATATGCAATGGAGTAAAGCTGCAGTTTTTTGAGACGGTCTGCATAGGGCATCTCTTTGAGTCCGGTAATCCTCTTTGTGAGGTATTTCTGTGGCCTTTCCAGTTGTTGTAGATGTCTTGTGAGGTACATACCAAAAGGAGCATTGTACGCTATAATGGGTCTAATGAGTGATGAGTAGAGGGGAACAATGACCTCTTTTTTCCTGGATGAGAAACCTTTTGTGATAAGGTGTGCCACATAGAAGGATTTCCTGACTACTGTGGTGATGTGATTATCAAAGGAGAGACTACTGTCCACCTGTGTCCCAAGGTCTCTTATCACACATTCTGTGTTAAGTAGGATACCACCTATGTGGTAGTTCATGGGTACTGAGTTTTTACCAAAAGGGATGACAATGCACTTCTTGGCATTGAGCTTGAGGCCATGGCTTTGACACCAGGCATCTGTCTCAGCGAGGCCCTTTTGTAGGATGTCCACATCTTTTGGAGTTTTGATTATGGCTCCTAGTTTGCAGTCATCTGCAAACTTCATTAGCCAAACACCTTCTGTGTTGGCCTGTACTTCAGAGAAGTAGATACCAAACAGGAGAAGAACCAGGACTGAACCCTGTGGTACTCCACTTGTCACTGGTCTGAAGTTGGATTTGGAGTCTGCTACTTTCACAGTGTGGGTTCTGTCAGTGAGCCAGTTGACAGCCCATCTTGTGACATAGGGATTTATACCTAGTTTAGTGAGTTTATCTATAATTTCAGAGTGGGGGATGGTGTCAAAAGCCTTGGCGAGATCTAGATAGGCTGTGTGAACCACCTTACCCTCATCTACGGCTTTGGTGACTGCTTCAAAGAAGTCTATCAGGTTTAAGAGACATGCTCTGCCTTTTGCAAACCCGAACTGGGTGGGGTCCTGAGTTTGGAGATTACCAATGTCATTGTTTATAAGTTCCATGATGATACGCTCCATAGCCTTGCAGACCAGGCTCGTTAGGCTAATGGGGCGGTAGTTGCCGGGGTCTGTGGTGGCTCCCCCTTTGTGGAGTGGGATAACTGTTGCTGTGTGCCATTCATAGCCTGAGGTGAGGCTATGATTGAACATGGTACTTAGGTGGGGTGCCAGTTCGTTCTGTAGTCCATGTAGAACACAGCCTGGGATGTCATCAGGTCCCATGGATGCTGTGTTCTTGGCTTTGGATAGTGTGATTTTTACCTGTGCAGCCATGATTACAGGAACTTTGCATGTTAAGTTGTCTATCTCGCCTTCATTCTTGCTGGATGGGTTCGGAGCCGACCTCGGCTCCGACTCGGCCACTCTAAAAGCTCGAGAGTTGGTTCCACCGGCTCAAGGCTCCCCTTATATCCCACAATGCTAGGCGAGAGTTACCTCAGATCTCGTTTGCCGCTACAGCTTCGAGGTTGGTTGCTTCTACCGGTTCCTGGTGAGTGTTAACTTTTTCTTCTAAAAGTTACTCTTTTAACCCCTTTTTAAGTTAAATTTCTTCTTAGTTAGTATAGATCACAAATCTTTATCCCCGACCCTAAAATTTCCCGTTTCTTTACTAAAGAACCTTTGGTTCTTCCTTTGGGCCTTAGGCCTTCCCTTCCCTAGTGGAGTGTTTGTGTAGTTTACTTTAATTTTATTGTACTTTAAATTCTAGTATCACTACTAAATTTATTATTTTTCCTGACAGGGTATAAATTGTGTGTTTGGGTGTTTGTTTGTGTACACCTGTCAGTTAGGGAAATGTCTAAAGAAGCAAAGGTCTCCGGATTCAAGAAGTGTGATGCGTGCTGTCAGAAAATGTCTCTGACAGATGCTCACACTTCTTGTGTCTATTGTCTGGGGCCTTTGCACCTGCAGGACTCCTGTGCTGTGTGCCATGGCTTCAGCCCCAGGGTCCTGCAGGAAAGAAAAAACAAGTTAATTCTGAGAGGCTTATTGAAGCCAGAGGATTCCCTGTCAGTTTCAACAGGGAAGCCCTCTAAGGCATCGAGGTCTTCGGCTAAGGCTTCTGAGCCGAGACCTCAGGTTGCTCAACCTTTGCCTTTATCGGCTCCGGCTGGAGCCGATAAGTCTCAGTCCACAGTTTCTGTGGCTCAAGCTCCGCCGGAGCCGAGGTTATTGAGGTACCCGTGTCGGCTCCGACCAGACCTTCGGAGCCGACAACTAGAAAGAGGTCTAGGTCACCATCTCTTGGCTCCGTTCATTCGGCTCCAGGATCTCCCCTGCTGTCTGAACGGAGCCAAAGGTCTCACTCCTCTAGGTCATCGAGGCTGTCCGATCATGACCTTCAGAGGGTAGTGAGTCGACTACTTAAGTCCGAGGCACTAGCCCAGATGCTTCAGAGCCCGACTCATCAGTCGGTGCCTGCCCCGTCCATCAACTCTTTCCTCCTTCGACTCTTTTGAGTTCGAGCCGGGTCGCCGGAACCGAGACTGTGATTACCGGAGCCGAGACAATTGTCTTCGGCCCGCTGCCGCTCCGTTCTTCTTGGAGGAATCTCGGCGCCGGACTTCCCTCGGCTCCGAGGGGTGAGTGGCATCGACCCTTGTCCGACCCCTCTCCTCTCGGGCTTGGCGCTGGTGAGTTCGGCTCCGACATCGACCTCGAGCCATCACTGTCGGTGCTGAGGGGGTTCTTAGCTCCTCGGAGCGGGGACCTCTGGCTCTGCCTGACAGGGGTGCATTCGAGGTCATGCGGCGTGTGTTAGAGCTTGGCTCTACTCCACAGTCGGCTCCGCCCCTCCCTCGATGCTGCCTCAGGGTAAGTCGACTCACTCCCTCATCCCGGACCGCAGAGAGCCAGCTCCTCAGGAGCCCCCTGTGGGGATTTCATCCTCTTCCGAGGCCTCTCCTGATTTGGCAGAAGAGCCCCCTCGGAAGAAGAAGTGCAAGAGGAAACACATTGACTCACCTGAGTCTATCACATCAGACACAGATCTGGATGATTCTGAGGGTTCCCCCCGTTCCCCTTCTGAAGATGTCTCATTTGCAGACATTCTGGAGATCCTGAAACAGAGGGGAAATTGGCCAGCCCTCAACCCTTCGGAGGACGAATCTGTGTATCTTGAGGCGTTTGGTTCTCGTCCTTCCACCTCCTGGGTGTCCCCCTTCGACCCCCTCATGCAGGTGGTTGCTAAGAAGGCATGGACGGCTCCTGATTCAGTGGAACCCACTCCCAGGAGACCCTCTAAGTTCATCACAGCTCCATCAGACAAGCAATTTTATCAAAAGGAGTTTCTGTGGATGCTATGGTGGTAGCTGCTGCCACAAAGAAGGAACTGGCTGATCCTTCAGTGCCTGTCCATCCACCTAACAAGGAATCTAGGTCCATGGATAGGTACGGGAAGCGGATGTTCTCCTCAGCGACATTTACTATGCGTCCGCTGAACTACCTGTGCCATCTTACTCGGCTTCACGGCGCCCTGAGCAAGGAAGCGAGTGAAATGTTGCGAGGATCCTACAGCTGCGGGTTTCCAAGAAAAATGAACACGCAGCTGGCTACCCTTAATTCCATATCCAACTCCTCCATGCGCCTCTCTTATGCGGCCGATGGAGTGAGCAGAGCCGCAGGGACAGGTGTAGCTTTACGTAGGCACGCCTGGATGCGGCTATGCAATTTGCGGACCCTTTCAAGACGTCTTTCACGAACTCCCCTTTGATGGATCATCTCTCTTTGGTCCTCAAGTGAAAGAGACCCTGACTAGGTGCGAGACTGATGGCAAGACCCTTTCTGCCGCCGGAGTCCGTTTTCGACTCCTTCTAGGCCTTACCCCAAAGGCCAGAAGGGTAGGAAGATGTGGTTCCGTAAACAATCTCAAGGGACTTAGCCTGACGACAGAGTCGTTCCTACCAAAGGCAGAGGTGGGAATAACAATGGTAGACGCCGCCCTAGGGGCAGGGGGTCCGCAGAACCAGGGCAATCGGGAAGCCTTTCCTGACAAGCCCTTTCAGCATCCCTGAGGTGTTGCCCGGCTGCCCCTCTTCGAGGCAGTCGGGGAAGATTGTCACTGTACCCAGAAGCCTGGCTATCCCTGACTCAAGACAAATGGGTACAGTCCATCATTTCCGAAGGCTATTCTATCCCCTTTCTTCGTTTTCCAAATCAGTCAAAATCCCTTCCAGATGTTCCACCCGCTCAAAGGGATATAGCAGCTTTGGAAATTTCAAAACTGCTTGCAAAAAGAGCAATTCAGTCAGTGCCAGCAGACCAACAAGGATCCGGAATCTACTCAAGGTTCTTTTTAGTTCCAAAGAAAACAGGGGACTGGAGACCGATTTTGGATCTCAGTGTCTTGAACAAATCAGTCAAGAAAACAAGATTTCGGATGGTCACGCTGCAATCCATTCTTCCCCTTTGGGCAAAGGAAACTGGATGTGCTCTATAGACCTTTGGGATGCGTACTATCACATAAAAATGAACAGACGCTCCAGAAGATTTCTCCGCTTCAGGCTGGGAACCAGTCATTTTCAGTTCAGGGCCCTGCCCTTTGGTCTCACCACTGCCCCCCGGGTGTTTACCAAATGCATGGCAGTGGTAGCTTCTCACCTGAGACGACAAGGATTCCAGGTGTTTCCATATTTGGACGACTGGCTTCTCACAGCTCCCACCAAGCATCTCCTTCTGATGGCCAGAGATTATACTTTTCGCTTTGTCAAAAACTGGGTATTTCAATAAATTGCGAAAAGTCTGTTTTGTCGCCTTGTCGTACTATTACCTACATAGGCACAAATCTAGATACTATAAACATGTCTGCAAGGCTAACGAACCAAAGGATATCAGACATTCACAAATTAGTGTCACTTCTTCTCAACAACAACAGAGTCAAAGCCAGGTTAGTTCTAAAGGTGTTGGGAATCATGGCAGCGGCCATACCTCTCCTTCCATTGGCCAGATACCACATGCGGATCCTTCAGTGGATGCTTTTCACTCAATGGTCATACCAGGAACTTCCAATGTCTCACACCATTATGATCACGCAAGCGTGCAAAAAGCATCTCTTGTGGTGGATGTCTTCCCCCCAGCTCCTGTCGGGAAGACCATTTGTTCCACCTCCTCCGGTTGCTACTCTGACAACGGATGCCTCCCTGATCGGGTGGGGGCGGCATTATCAGGGCAGGACAGTCCAGGGCACATGGCAACCAAACGAATGCCACTTGCACATAAATGTTCTGGAGATGAGAGCAGTGCTTTTAGCGTTGCAAGCCCTTCAAGACTCTCTTCCCTTGGGAACGATTGCAATCCAGACAGACAATATGTCTGTAGTGTGGTACATCAACAAACAAGGCGGAACCAGATCATACCCCTGTGTCGAGAAGCACTCAGACTGTGGCAATGGGCGATTTCTTCTCAGCGTTTTCTGATAGCAACGCACATCCCGGAAGTCCAATCACATTGCGGACAAGTTGAGCAGAGCTATACTCATGCCTCACGAGTGGTCTCTGAAAGACTCTGTAGTGAGAGAAATTTTTCTCAAGTGGGGTCAGCCTTGCTGCGATCTTTTTGCTACTCCCCAAAACAGCAAGTGCAGAGAATATTTCACTCTATTCCCTTTACCAGGCCAACCCAGCAGGGACGCTCTAGTCCAAGTTTGGCCCCGGAGACTTCTGTATGCATTTCCTCCTTTCCCACTGATCTCTCAAGTAATACAGAAAGCTATCGCTCAGAAGGCCTCATTGATCCTCATTGCTCCTTACTGGCCTCGACAAGTGTGGTTCCCCTTTCTACATCGATTTCTCTTGGAGTGACCGTGGAATCTGGACCTAGTTCCAGATCTTTTGATCCACCAGTCGGGTCAGTTTCATCGCTCCCTCCCCTCTCTGAACCTCACTGCTTGGTTCCTCCAGTTCCAACCGTAGCCAGGCTTCCTCAATTATCTCACTCTGTTAGAGATATATTGATAGCTTCCCATAAATCTTCCACCTGAAAGATTTATTTGAGTAAGTGGAAACGCGCCTCATTGTGGGCACAAGGAAAGGACATAGATCCTTTCACCGCTTCCATCCAAATAGTCCTTGATTTTCTAGCTGAACTCTTCCATGCAGGTTCATCTCCATCTACTCTTAAGGTTCAATTGGCAGCTATTTCTAACTTCCATGTGGGTATTTCTGAATCTGCCCTAATGTCCCACAAACTTTGCAAAGCCTTTTTGAAAGGAGTTTTTCTTCTCAGACCTCCTATAAGAAATCCTCCTTCTCCTTGGGACCTAAATTTAGTTCTTGCTTCTTTGATTCTTTCCCCTTTCGAACCTGCAGCTTCATGTTCCTTGAAATTATTATCATGGAAAACTCTCTTTCTGGTGGCTATCACATCAGCTAGAAGAATTTCAGAACTTCAAGCACTCAGTTGTCGTTCTCCTTATCTTTTGTTCCATAAGGACAGAGTATCCTACGAACTAACCCGTCCTTTTTGCCTAAGGTGGTTTCAACATCAAATCTAAACCAAAGCATTGACCTCCCTGTCTTTTCCCAGAGTATTCCAATAGGTCTGAACAAAAATTACACTGCCTGGATGTTCATCGTCAATTAAGGTACTACTTGGATAGGACGAAACAATTCAGAAAATCTGATCAGCTGTTTGTCTCCTATGGAAAGCAGAAAGGGACTTTCAGTTTCAAAGGTATCATTATCCAGATGGCTAACATCTTTGATTTCCCTGGTATATGAAATTAGACAACAAAAATTGCCTAACAAACCTAAAGCCCATTCCACCAGAGCGTTGGCTACTTTTTTAGCCTTCCAAGACAGACTGCCTATTGACACCATTTGTGCAGCGGCTACTTGGGCTACTCCTCACACTTTTATTTCTCATTATAAGTTGGATTTAGCTTCTAGGCATAGAGCTAATTTTGGTTCCACTGTTCTCAGGAGTCTGTTCCGTTAGGCCATCCGGGACAAGGTGCTAGGGACGCGGTCCCATCCAGCAAGAATGAAGGCGAGATAGACAACTTAACATATAGAAGTTATGTTCTTACCATAACGTTCCATGTTAGTTGTCTTCTTCTCGCTTCTTCTTCCCACCCTCCTTCCCCTGGCCTGGACAGACCTAGAGGAGTTGTGATCGTGACCTCTCTTTCTACCACCTCTTTCTTAGTTATATGCTATTATGCATATTTCTTGGTTCAGGATGTAGGTCACCCTTCTTTCTTCCTGTTGTTAGAGGTGGATTCTGTTTTACAGTTATACTGTTACTGTTATAAGCTGGGGTTAGCTTACAAACGAGATCTGAGGTAACTCTCGCCTAGCATTGTGGGATATAAGGGGAGCCTCGAGCCGGTGGAACCAACTCTCGAGCTTTTAGAGTGGCCGAGTCGGAGCAGAGGTCGGCTCCGAACCCATCCAGCAAGAAGAAGGCGAGAAGAAGACAACTAACATGGAACGTTATGGTAAGAACATAACTTCTATATTCTTCTGGTATAGAGATGGGCCCTTTAGGGGATGACAGAGGGGTAAAGTTAGCACTGAACCTATCTGCCAGGATGTTGGCAATATCAGTTAGTTCTGTATATTTAGTGCCATTGTGCTGTAACTCAGAGCAGATCTGAGTGTTGCCATTGAGATTCTTGACATAGCTATAGAATGCTTTGTGGTTGTCTTTAGAGTCAGTGGGAATTTTGTTTTCATAACTAGCTTTGGAGGATTTTATGAGGGATCTCAGCTTCTTACTGAGGCTGACCAGGGAGTTTCTCTAATCATGGGATTTTACTCTTTTTTGCAACAGTTTCTTTCTTCTGTTGTAGAGTTTGTTTATGGCAGGGGACCACCAGATTGGCTTACTTTTTTTGGAGGATAGCATCTTGGTTCTGTTAGGGATTGCATGATCCATGCACTCATGTAAGTGCTTATACAGTGCATTTGTGTAGGACTCAGCAGTCACACCTCTATTGTCCGTCAGCATGGGTGTCGTGAAGTTTGCCACTTCTGTCTTAAGAAACGTGAAGTTGGCTTTGGAGAAATTTTTTACTGTGGTTTCCCTAATGGGGGGGGGGGTGGGGGAGGGATGTGGATGTCTAGGGTGATTAGCTTGTGGTCGGATCTCACCAACGAGGAATTGACCTCTGGTGTGGAGCACCGGTTGCCCATGCTTGTAATAACCAGGTCTAGGATATTGCTGCCCCTGGTGGGGGTGTGGATAAGTTGATCCATGCCATTGGAATTTATGAATTCCAGAAAACGTTGAGCACAAGAGTTGGTACATGAGTAGTTTTCCCAGTTAATGGTAGGGTAGTTGAAATCACCCATTATTAGGGTGTTAGGTTGTACTCTAATATTTTCCAGTGTATTAAGAAATGAGGAGTGGGAATCCTGGGGCATGGTGGGTGATCTGTAGCAAGCTACAATTTGGATTGCGGTCTTGCCCAGAGTTAGTTGCACTTCGATAATTTCGGATGCATTATGCTGAGCAACTAGCCTGGAGGTGTGGATATCCTTAATGAATATGGACACGCCTCCGCCTTTAGTGTTTCGGTCCAGGTTAGGTGGCCGAAAGGTGTGGTATGAATTATAGCCTGGTAATGCAGGGGTACTCTCTGGAGCCTTGAACAGTTGTCGATGTTCATCATTTTAAGGAGTGCCTCGAGAGAGTGCATTTTGAGATTTAGACTTCTAGCATTGAGTAGCAATACCCTCAGATTCTTCTTGCCTGTACCTGTTAGGGTGGTGAATTTGTCATTTGAACCTTGCCTAAAAAAGGCACTATAGGGGTGGCTAGAGCCTTAGCCAGTATCCGGAATCCCAGGGACGACAGGTGCAGGCCATCTCTGGCAAAGCATCGTCGCTTGTCGATCATGTCATCCCAAGCAGACAGATACTGGATCCCCTTAGAATGACACCAGAAGCTTAGCCAATTGTTGAAGTCAATCATTGTGTCCTTGCACTGTGGTATCATTCTGGGTGATGGCAGGATGCTACTCAGGGCTAGGGTCATACCTGCCTGGGCTACAAGATTGAACAGCTCCTCCATGTCCCTTTTCATGTAGTCCAAGGAGGTACGTCTCAGGTCATTCACACCAACATGGACAATGACAGAGTCATATTTGTACTTGTTGTGGAGTGACCTGAGTGCATGCATTATGTGGTGGATCCTGGCACCCGACAGGCAGCTGACAGTAACTTTCTCCTTGTTTAGCCTGGTGAGTGGAACATCAGTGTGCCTGACTATAGAGTCACCTATGACTAGAGTGTTGGGTACGTTGTTATGCCTTATGGGCTGTGGTTGAGTGGCACACTGAGTTTGTGAGCTATGTGTCATTTGGGTTGTGTTGGGGGGTGGAGGT